>NW_010415864.1:7407-24972 GCF_000710305.1 Buceros rhinoceros silvestris | reverse complement strand
CCCGCCCTCCCCTCACAAAAGCCCCCCCTGAAGCCTCTGCTGCCAGCACCTGGACACCTACAGCAATTACCTCTCTATATAATCCCAGAAACCACTTTTTTATTATTATTATTATTTTATTTTAAGGGAGGTTTAGAATATATTAAGTGAATGAGGTGGAAAAATACAAGTATTTAGCAAAATAAAAATATACACACTTATTTCATAGCACAGAGTGAGGCTGAGGAATGAGACAGAGACTCTTTCTATGTAATTGTAGAGAATTTTTCATATACTGTTCTGATTTACTAATTGTCAGGATTAAACATGAAAAATGAAATATTTATCTTTTAAAAATCTAGTTAGAACACTTGAGCCAGAAAGGTTAAAAAAGGTTCAGGGAACAAGCACAGAAACAATTTGAGGCTGTGATTTATGTAGCAGGTTCAGAGCGATAATGAGCAAAACTGCTAATCAGTGCCCACAGATATTAGATAATAAATTCAATAGGTTGAAATGGGTATTTGTAGTGCAGCAAACGTTAGTCTAATGATTGAATTAATCTTAACACTGAGAAATTCTTGCATGCCAGATTTATTTACCACATAACATACTAATGAAGATAAAACTGGTGGATGTTCTTTACCCTTATAAATTAAGAGAGTTTTTTGGGAAGAGTTGAAAGTGGTAAAGTTTTATAAGAGACACATGAAAAGATTCAAGCAAACAGAATATGGCAGTAGATAAGGTACTCATCCTTTATTACACTTCGTATGGCTGAATAGAAATTATTTGATTAGCACAGTGTATCAAAGAACCTACTATGCAAAACAGATCTAGAAATAACCAAAGTGCTTCATAATTAGCTGATCATTCTGGTGCTTCCTAAAACTACGTTTGTTGGATAGGGAGGAAAATGCATGTGTGTCTGTGCACACATGGCTAAAAGTTTAGATCTCTATGCTAATTAACTTTTTATTCCTGATCATCAAAGAAATGTGCTTACAATGGTAACTAAGGACAACTATCCTCAAATGGGTTGCCTGAAAAGGCAGCACCTTGAAAAAACAAGCAAACAAACCCCCAATAATGAAAATCATTGCTTTTCTCTCCTTCAAAAATATCCAGTCTCTACTATGGGGCACAACAATTACAGTAGAAACGACTATTTTCAAGTTGCTTGCAGTTTGGCTCTTTAAGACACAGATCAGTGAACTAGTCTGACAAGCCTTTTGGAAGGCAGATTATCAGCAAAACTGATCCTCAACTACAGAAAAAAAGCTCAAGATCATTTTCGATTAGTTTCAGATTTTTTTAACTGGTCATCTCTCAACTCTTTTAAAATGGGACTTTACTGATGGATCATCTGGAGGCATACTTCGATTGATCAAAGCTGTGCAATAAACTCCATCAAATCAAAAACCTTGCTCATGACTTAGGTAGACACTAGACACAAGTTTACAGTCACAGAGCCATTGTACTGTCTGCTCTTCTATATAGGTCTGAATCGTGGGTCATCTACCGCCACCACCTGCAACTCCTCGAATACTTCCATCAGCGCTGCCTCCATACAATCCTAAACATCCACTGGACTGAGCACGTGACTAATGTTGCTGTCCTTGAACAGGCAGAGGTCACCAGCATTGAGGCCATGTTGCTGAAAACGCAGCTGCTCTGGGCCAGGCACGTCTCCAGGATGGGGGCTCCCCGCCTCCCTAACATTGTGTTCTACAGTGAACTCGCCACTGGCTGCCGCAAGAGAAGAGCTCCAAAGAGGAGATATAAGGACTCCCTGAAACAATACCTCAGCCTTGGCCGTATTGACCACCATCAGTGGTCCACCCTGGCCTCCAATTGGGAGATTTGGAGACGCACCATACATAACGCTGCTGCCTCCTTTGAGAGCACGTGTAGAATCAGCCTCGAGGAGAAAAGACAATGCAGAAAGAACCGTGCCTTGGCTATACCACCCAAGGAGACCTTCCGTGTGCTCTTTGCAACCGGTCTTGCCTATCCCGCATTGGCCTTTTCAGCCATCAGCGCGCTTGCAGTAAGCATGGGTAAAGCCCTTCCCAAATCTTTGTCTGCGAAGCCAAGCCATGACTATGATAGTCACTTGTTTGTTCCACTGGAAAAGAGATTTCAATTTTTTCATCCAGTAAAATAATTTAAATGATGCAATTATTTAATCTCGGCTAAGAAGTAATATATGCCAAGCTTATTTGGGAAAAAGAAAACAAACCAGTATTTTGTCATCTTTACCATATTTTCCTAACACTGAATATACCATTCTGTATGCCTGCCATGCTAAAGAGATTAATTTGCATATGACTTACGCTTTAATTTCAGATGCACTGAACAAAATGTATAGAAATTATACACATTTGAGTAAGTAATACCACATATGATTAAAAAAAATAAAAAAGGAAAAAAACCTACACAAACCTGTTGTTATACTACTGTTAAAGTTAGCAGAGATGTGCAGTATGCAAATATTTCCTCAATACATTTCAGAGGTCAGTGCTTTCTGCTCCTAAGCATTACATCTGACACCATGAGAATTTAACACCATTGGCTACTCTAGATGTGTTCCTTAGATCTCATAGCCTCAACCTAATTATACAGATTTTATTGGGCGACTAGGGTAGAAAAGAAGAACACTGCTGTCAGTGAACTGCCAGATTTATGAGATGCTATATACCTTGTAGCAGAATACAACATTAAGCATGCTGGCATCTTGTGATAGGCAAACATTTGACAAGACCAAAAAGGAAGGAGGACGAATTAAGCAATATGACACTCATCTTTTCCCCCAACTAAGCACCCTCTTACTCAATTTAGGTTGTTTTCCAGTTTGCTGTGGAATTTCGCAGTTTTCTGAGGACAAGCATTCTTCCCTTTAAGTTTGTTCAGATGACAAGATGATTCATGGACAAATCTAAGCCATAAATAAAACAGCTTTGTGACTTTTGTGCAGCATAGAGCTGTTCTAAAATGTTTCAATGTACATGGAAGAATTACCTATACCAATGTCTGCTCCTCAGCACTCCATTTTTCACATACCATGCTTATGCAGTTGTGCATAATCAATCCATTTGGCAGTTTATCTGACACCTTACAAGTCATTCCTTTCTCTCCCTCTCCAGTAACACCAGTCTAATCTCTCTCCTTTTCTTTCCCTGCACTTGTGGAACAGAGCAGGCAAATATCAACAGTCACTTCTGGACCTGCCCCACTGAAAAATACACTCTATCTTACCACCAATCCAAACATAATTTCTAAATGAAAGACATGAAATACAGATAGATATAAATATATAGTGTCACCAGGATTTATTCTTTTAGTATGTGAAGACCCACAGCTGTTGAGCTAAATTAGACAGAAGAGTAGAATATACTTTTAGTCAAACAAGCAAGCAAAAGAAAGATACAAATACAGAAAAATACTTATAAAAGGTCACATTGTTCCTGTAATCATGAATCTCTTGAGCCTTTTTTGTACTAAGATATCTTCCAAATGATCACATTTTTATTTCTTAAATGTTTCTTTAACTTTTATTGTGTTTTTTATTATTATTATTATTACTATTTATTCATGTATATTCTTGTGGAACTAGCTGAACACCCTTAAGCCCAAAAGTGAATAAACCATGAAAACCGACTTATTGTTTGGCCATTATAGGATTCTTCATTATTTTTTGCTTAACCAGACTTCTTTCAAAGTATAAATTTTTCATAATAATGTTGCCGTTGTTTGCAAAATAACATGGATAAACTCACAAGTGTCTCTAAATTTGTCCTTTTCATCCCATTCCCCTTTTTTGATATGACCTCTTCTTCCACCATTTACATGGAGAATAGCTAAAAATTCTGTCTGACTTTCAGGATAGAAAGTTAGTAATAACACATTTTTTTTAACGCCAAAGTATTTTGATCTACTGGGAGACATGACTCATATTACAGGTCAGAGATTTAAGTGTGCATAATGCATGATTAGGGTTAAAAAGACTTTTTTTTGTTAGGTTTTTCAGAGATGAGCTGGACAGGCATTCTATGCCTAAAACACAACAGTCCATATATCCAGAAAGAGAGCTTGTGATCATAAACTTCTAGAACAAGTATCCTGAAAATGTGAGCTTAACAGTCTGATTAGACTGCAGAGTATCAACAGAACATAAACACTGATGCATCAAGTTATTTTTACCTATGTCCATCTTTATGTTTATATATTCACACACGTTATCTCTTTAAATGCTGGAGGGAGGTTGGGTAGGGAAATGTCAGTATCGTTAGTAGATTATCTGAACATGCCTGTACCCTAGCTGAATGTGGTATATCTATGCATGTCAGTATGCATAGATATGCATGTATTTATCTTTTACAGCTGGCACAGTGACCTATATTAATCTATAACATATGTAAGATATTTTCACTCTTCTGCAAAAAATATCATTAATATGTCTCCAAACAGTGTAGTTGCTCATGCAAACAGAAATTATATTATTAACTGTCTATTTACCACAGAAAAGATATTTCCATTCATAATGAAGTAATAATAAAGGACATGTATATATAGTATTAAAAAATAGACCTCGAGTAATGGCACAAAGCAATTACCTATTCCTTTCATTTCTCATGAAAAACGATGTAGAAACTCTGAAACTATCATTCAAACAACTAATCCACTGTGGTACAGATGCTTATTTTTGAGTCATTTAGTTCCTCTTCTGAATCATCCAAGGAATCTGCAGTTAAATCAGCTGAAAAAGGCAGCAGTATAGGGAAATTTTTGATTATGCTTTTATTTTCACAAGCTAACCTACAAATGACTTTAAAATTGCTGGTAATGCTACAGTACTACTAACCACCTACACATTTTTATTGAAAGACTGTAGCTACAATCCATTAGTTAATGACTATGCTGTCCTTGCCAGATCACATTCACACAACAACTAGTAAGTGGCTGGTTTTCAAGGGCTTTGCAATAACACTACCAATTAAAACCAGCCTCTTGTTATATTTTTGCAAAACCAATATATTAAAAAAAAAAAACCACAAACCACCCCACAACAAAAAAGAAAACCCCAAAACACTTACATTGTATTGGCTTCTCTACTGGAAGTAAACCCTATTTTTGTATGCCTTTGCTGTGTTGCAGCATTAAGTCTTTGGCGATATTGAAATAAGGGCTTACATATTTTAAGTACATCTTAAATTGCAACAGCTTAGTGTTTTGACTCATAAATGGCTTTCCCTTAAATTCAGCAATTGACCACTGCTCTGTAGTAAAAAAGATTTGTTAAAATTCAGTAAAAGCTAAACATCAAAACTGGTCAATTTTTCCATCTCAATGTAATGCCAGTCATATATATATATTATATCAGCAGAAACGAAGGATATGTAAAGTGATAAACATGTACACCATGCATTTTTTTTGATTAAAACTATGCAATGATTAAAAAGTTGAGGTTATAATTTTTTTCTAGTTATTTTAGATGGATGAAGCATTTATAACCGATGCTTTTACTTGATTTAAAAATATATCCTCTATAGTTATCTCCATGACATTTTTCCATAAACACAGCTATGCAATGAAGTACTTCAGTACTGTCTATTAAGAATAAGACAAGAAGGAAGTTATTCAATCTTTCTCAATGAATTTAAACACTCCTTTAGATCTTGAAGACAACACAGATCTAATCTAAAAGAGTAATTGGGCATATCGCCAAGAGAGCAAAAGAAATCCTTCTCCTAAATGGTAGGCACATAGAATTTAATTTCAAATTCTATCTTGAAAATGACAATTTTTGTGGGTTTTTCAGGGTGAGGAACTTTAAAATTGCCATAAATATGCTGGGAATATTTAAGCATGCAGTATTTGGATGATAGTGCAGTAGTGTAAATTTCTTTAAAATGGTAGGTGAGTTGGCTCGTGGAGAAAGGAATATATGTTTCTAAAGAGTATGCCTATGTTAATTTTCAGGGATATACTTCTCACACGAATCTCCTAGACATCTCCCCTTGTAACACTTGGGTTTGTATTGTGAAGCCCTTTTGGAGTACCAGGATGGGATTCCTTTTGGATTAAATGAAACCAGAATTATTCTCCAGAAACTAACAGGCATTCACACAGTTCCAGAGTAAATGCCACAGAAGTGTACACAGTAAACACTGTGTCTTTAACACCAGCTGCTTCACGCTCAGACCTGTTTCTACTGTGCTGTAAATTACTTCCTAATGTAGCTATAACCACACTGATTAAGGTATAAAAATAATCTATAGGCATATGCAAGAAAATATTTTTTCCTACATTATCCCAAAGATCACTAGATGTTATTAAACAAAGAATAACATTTAAAAAAAAAAATTTGTGGGGATGTAGTACTAGTTTCATATTGAAAATCTTTTTGCTAAAGCAGCAAAATTTTCTAACCTTCCTGAAGAGTTAAAGCATTATTTATGTCTTTATTTAGCCATTTCATTGATTGCAGATGGGAAAAAAACCCCAAGGTTTCAGGCTTTGATAAAGATTTTGTACAGATTTCCCTTTCTTTGCCAAAGGTAAATATGTCTTTAGTTTTGTTGCTTATGATGTACATCTGGATGACTTCTCTCTAGAAGACATGCCTTCACCTTGCAAGCAAAGAATAAACTAATGTAACATGCTACACGTGACAAACAAAGAAAGCATTCTGTTATATTAATTCTCCATCTTATTTTAACATGTTTTTAGCTGGATCAGTATGAAAGGGGATAAAGCTTTAGAGTAAGAAAAGATTCAACTGTTATTCCTGTTTCTGGAAGATTTACTTATATATGTTTAGACTGTACATATCATTCCTTGTTTATTTTCAATCTATTTAAGTCATCTTTCCTTCCCCTGCTTCTCTTAAGACAAACAGATCAAGTTTATGCACAGAAATGTACAGCATTCCTTGGATAGGCAAATACGTGAAAGGAAAGAGAATATTCATTACCTATGTAACACAACTTTCAGATCTTATTCAGGGAACCTCTCTTCATATGCATGAATTTCTCCTTTAAATTTGTAACAAAGAAGGAAAACTGAAATCTGAGAAAAACAAAAAGACAAAGCTGTAAAATAATCATGATAAACCAAATGAACACCTAGTCACTGGACAAGACTAGGTCAAATCTGAAGACACAGATATATAAGGGTATTTCTTAAGATGAAACAGTTTTTCTATCAAAGGACTAGATTTCCTTCTCAGAAAGCAAAAGCTTATCAAGCTATCTGATTTAAGGAAGACACTCAATACCCCGTGACTGTCTCATATGGACATTTTTTAAGAGGCGGTCAAAATGCAACATCTTCATTTTGAGAACACGCTATTATTCAAAATGGCGTGAGACTTATACCTCTTCTCAGCCAATATTTGGACACTGTTTGGCGGAAGACAAACTGATTAGAGAACAAAAATGTTATTAGAAATATTTTTTTAGAACTGTGCTTTAAAAGGTAGGATGTTTTAACTTCAGCTATACCAAAAAAAGAGGAAGAGGAAGGTGTGCAAATTGCAATTTGTATTCAATTAGTACTGTAAAAAATGAGGCAGGAAATTAAAAAATTACCTTTTCCTTTGAAAAATTATATTTGCAGGAAGATAAGAAAGACTGATAAATCACTCAAGAGATAAGAGTATTCCTTTAGCAACAGGAAGAACTGGGATTCACCTCACAAAAAAGGTTGGATTTGCTGGAATCAACTACATTTAGGTGTCAAAGCTTTCCTTATACACAACAGCAATCTATACTTTTCTATGTAAGAGTGTTCAGGCAAAGTAGTGTAGATATAGTTGTCTTATGGTTTCTTTTAGTGTAATTTAAGATCTCCTCTAATTACACTGCCTGGTTTCCCACAGAAAATAGCTCCTGTTGCATATATGCTGGATGTAGATGTATTGCATACCCTATGACATCATAAAAGGCACTGCATTGTTATATGTAGGCAAATGGATTAGAATCCAGCAGCTTGGATTGTATATGTTTATTTTTGTTTCGGTACTGCATAGTACTACACAAAATATCCTACCACAAATTTACAAGTTTATAACTAATTTACCTTAGAGAATTCAGATTTTTTCCCTTCTTTCTTCACACCTGTATTGCATAGTCAATACAAGAGAAATTTAATTCTTTCATAGCATTGCAGAATCATAGAATGGTTGAGGTTGGAAGGGACCTCACTAGTCAAATCAGGGTCAACTAGAGCCGTGGTCAGTTTGATTTTAGAATGTCCAAGCATGGAGATTCCTCAATCTCTCTGTGAAACCCAGTGCAGAAATCTATCACCCTGACAGTAAGAAAGTGTGCAGGATGTGGTGGGTGGGTGGGGGACGGGTGTTCCCTTATGGTTGAAGATAATTTCTTTTTTCTGTATTTCAGTTTTTTGGCCTTTGCCCCTTCTTCTTTTATTTGGTATACCACCGAAAAGAGTCTGGCTCTATTTCTACTTTCCTTCCTGCCACCCCATCAAGTCTTCACACACATTAATTAGATCCTGTCTAAGCCTCCACTGCTCTGGGATGAACAGTCCTAGTTCTCTCAGCACCTCCTCATGTGACACATGCTATTATACCTCTAATCACCTTTGTGGCCCTTTGCTGGACTCACTCCACATTTCCGTTTCCCTTCTGTACTCAGGAGCCCAGCACTGGACTCAGCAACCTGCTGGCAACAACTGTCCTACAGGTGGTTTTCTTTTCTTCAGGCTCATGGTCAGTTTGTTGTCCACCAGGACTCCCAGTTCTACTGCAAAGCTGCTTTCTAGTTGGTCAGGCCCAAGCCTGTGCTGGTGCAGTGGGGTTATTCCTTCTGCATGGAGTTCTTTCTTTTGTTGGAGTCATCAGCAATTCTAATTCCACTTACATTTTGTAATGACTTGAATGCTGAAATTAACAGTTCAATGCTAAACTCCACACCTTTATTCTCACAACTATAATCTTTTTTTTAAACAACTAAATGTTTGCCATTGTGAATAGGAGTTGCACTGCTAAGACTCCGTTAGAAACAGAATGTGAAACATCAGAAAAATTAATCTTAGTATCAATGTAAAAAAGATTCATAGCTGGCAATAATAACTTTCATTGAATTTCAGAAAAAAACAACCTCAAAACCCTCAAACAAATGTTGCCACCATAATCACACTCGCACACCATTAAAAGGTGCATTGTCTTGAATATAGTTATCTCATAGAACACTTAGAATGCTAATAAAGCCCTTCTAATATATTTAACCATGAATTTTACCTTTATTTCCTATTGAAAGTCTCTAAAGAATAGAAAATCTGTTGTTCTGCTGCTAAAAAGTAGAGTTAAATAGCACGCTCATGAGGCATGGAAAAGTACTCATTCAGGTAAAAACATGATAAAGAGAGAAACTGATTTTAAAAAGTCTGTGATTTAGAAGAGTTGTGCTTTATTTTTCTGGTTGTGAATATTTAACATGAGACTGTTGACTACATTGTTTATCTGTAAGAGTGTTAGAAAGAACTTAGTCTTTCACTGTTGCTTTTTGTTCTGGCCAGATATTGGACAAATATTTTAAAAAGAAAGGAAAAAAAAAGGCACAAAATGGAATACTACAACATTCAGAATACTGCAGTACCAACTCATTACAGATCCAAGATGACCTGAGCACCATGTGTAAACTATGGACAACGAACATCCAGGTTATCAAATAAAAGGTGAAAAGTTAATTCCGTTGAAGTCAGTAAGAACTGGAATACTGTTTCCTCTGTCACTGAAGATCGTTAAATCAAGGAATCATTCTGAAACTTGTGCTGTAGAAACAAGCAAAAGATACATACTGCCGGGTATTATGCAGAAGGCTGTAGTAGTCAAAAGAGTCCCTTGGGTCTCAAGTATCCATGCACTTCTGGAAGTCAAAGACTTTCTGTTGACAAAGGGTAATACCTTCTCACAGACAAGAAATAGACTGGGAATACAAAATCCACTTTAGCAGTCTGGTGTGTTACTCTTGGCTGCTGTCAGGTGCCCACCAAGCAGCTCTATCACTCCCCCTCCTCAGCACGTCAGGGGAAGAAAATTAGATGAAAAAACTCATGGGTTGAGATAAGGACAGGGAATTCACTCACCAGGAACTATCACTGGCAGAACTGACTCAACCTGGGGAAGATAATTAAATTTATCACCAATTAAAAATAAAGTAGGATTGCGAGAAATGGGAAAAAACCCAGAAGTTAAAACACCTTCCCACCACTTCTTCTTTCTTCCCAGGCTCAACTTCACTCCTTCATTGCCTACTCTTCTGACTCCTCCTCCCCGCCTCCCCACCCTGCCAAGTGGGACAGCGGGACAGGAATGGGAGGTGCACTCAGTTGCGCCAATATTGTGTCCCTTCAAAGAAAACAGTCCTTCACAAACTGCTCCAGCATGGGTCCTTTCCCTGGAGTGCAGGGCTTCAGGAACAGACTGCTCCAGCATAGGTCGCCCAGCAGCATGGGCTCTTGTGGGTCTCCCCAGGCTGCATCTTCCTTCAGGGCATACCTACCCGCTCCAGGATGGGGTCCTCCACAGGCTGCAGGACACACCATGGGCTTCTCCACAGGCTCCAGGGGGAATCTCTTCTCTGGTGCCTGGCGCACCCTCTCCCTGGTCCTTCTTCATGACCTTGGTGTCCGCAGGTTTGTTTCCCTCATATTTTTCTTACTCCTCTCTCCCAGCTGCTGTGGAGATTTGGGCAACAGTGGGTCTGCTTTAGAGCCAGTGGCAACTGGCTCTGTCTGACATGGGGGCAGCCTCTGGTGTCTCCAGAAGGAGAAGCATTACCTGCAGTCCCCCTGCCTTCCTCAACCTTGCCATGTAAACCCAATACAAACACTAAGGGAAATAAATCACTGGACTATTTTAAAATAAAGGCTTGATTTAAGAAAACTTGTGTGAAATTCTATGCACTGTGCTGTGGCAGAGGTTTGACTAGATAATGATAATTCTTTCAAACTTAAAAAATCTGTGAATTTCTGCAGTAGATTTGGGCTTACAGTGATAAGAAGAAAAGCCTTGTTAAAAGCTAATTCTTACTGATAGGAGAAAATAACTCTTAGCAATTCCTTAAATCAGTCTTTTGTTTTAACCTGCACCACTGGCAAAAGCATCTGTGGTTTTAAACTGTCCAATGTATCATTGGTGATGGCAATCAGAGGCGCCAGCTTTCACCTAATGTGCAACCTTCCGCTTCCGTTAATCCTCTAACTCTTCTAAGTTTTTCTTAAAAGTCTGAAGAGTCCCCATGCCCCTTCTAGACATTTCAGCTCGCTGCTGAGGGCCTGCAATTTCTCGTCTTGGATGGCACCAGCAGCTAGAAAGTTCAGATACATTAGGAGTTCATCTTAGGGAAGCTATGCGACAAGTTCCTGTTTCACTGTCCATTCAATGGCTATGCCATCCTGATTTACACTTCAATCAGCTTTGGTGTATGGGGAAAAGGAGAGCAGAACAGGAACAGATGCAGTACAGTGGCTTTTCTAAGCCAAGACAATTTTAAAATCCTCACTGTAATGAGGCAGCAAAGAGATGTAAAGAGATAGCAATACCTCTTATGTGTCTAGATTTTATTTATCTTTTTAAAGAATTAAGTGTGTGGGCTAAGATTGAATTCAGACTTCAGACCATTTTATAGCTCTTCAGTAGGCTAATTCACCAACTTGACTGCAGTTTTTCTTACTCCTACTCGCCTGTAGCTAAATGTGACAGTGTTAGATTCTGTGTGAGGTATGAACTCGTGTTTAATGAAATGGAGGAAATGACTCAAAGGCAAATGTTCCTATTTTAGTTCACATAGAGTCTCATATTATGAAAACACGAGAATAACTATGGACAGTGATTTATCTAGACCTAAGCATTAACAGAGTAACATTTGTTCGTACACCTTAGTATGTTCAGCTATGGACTGCCATATTGCCAAGTAAGACAAGCAACTTTTGAGGCAGCAAAATGAAAGGCAGGATTAAGCAGAGGGTATGCCCGCAAGGTTAAACCATCATCACCCACTGGGTGTAATGATACCAACACTGTAAAACCAAAGCTCTTTGCATGAAAGACTTAGCTTCTTCACATGGTACCCTATGATACGACCAAGTGTTATACAAGACAATCTTGCCATTACTCTGAACTTTCCTCGGAATTAAACCGCTGCCATAGAGTATATTCCTACTTATTACTGGAATTATAGTATGATTTAATATCACTTGACTAAACCACTGTAGTATTTAGGTTTAGTAAAATGTGGGAACTCAGCTATTTATCAGCCACATCTATCCATGTGATTTTTAATGAAAATGAAAAAGCTATCCACAAACAGTATTAATGGTGGCAGCATTATAACATCAATTCCAAGAATATGGAATTGCTTTGGAATTTGTAATTAATAACTCAGGACATAATAGAGTATTCTATGTAATTTGAAGGTCATCCTTTTCACTAAGTAAAAAGGATGACCTTCAAAACAGTGGTTTTGTTACAATGTTTTCTACAGCTCTCTGATTTTATAGCGCTAATACTTTGCGTTACTTGACATATATTGATACTACTTATTAATGAGGTTAGATGAAATTGGGCAAGTAGTTACTTAACTTCATAAACGTGTATCAGAACAACTAAATATTATGTTTCTGTCTGGTTTTAAAACATTGGAATTATTGCATATATTCGTTCATACTGTATGGTAGTCTCCCTAGAGCAGTTCTAACACTTCACTAAATATATGTTATTTCTCTTTATCTCTTTGAAGAAAAATGAATCACATCCACAGCTTGCAGCTATCAAAATGTGATTTATCAAACATTTTCAAGAAAGTGCATTTTTCATGTTCTTTACACTAGGAGGCATATTTTTCCTTCATACAGTTCTGTGCACAGCTCTGCTGCCCGAAACCTTAGATAGGTTAACAATTCCAATCTAAATTTAAGCCCCTGATGACCTTTACTAAACCACAATGAAAGAATAATTCTTCATGAATAAGGTGTTTTGTTTTGGGTTTTTTTATTGTGATGAAAACCACACTCATAGCAATAAAAAATAACATTGTGCCCCTCACTGCTGGGTAACACAAGCACAGTTTTCTTTTGAGTGATTACTGATGAAATAATTCATATTAAAATACATCAGACAGCTGTACGCTTTTAATGTAATTGATGACAAAGGCGATGTTCGTGTTAAAAGTGCTCTTTGATATGCACATTTAAAATCATTAAAATGTGGGGGTTTTGGTCTATAAAGTCATACCAGTAAAAATATTCTTACAGTGATTTTTTTTCTAGTTCCTAAAGAAACTTTTATGTTTTCTAAATTCTTATTTGGTACACTAAAAGGTACAGAATTTTTATCAGCTGATTGATCTTTGGAATATCTTCCTTTAGTTTTTATAGGAAGTGTAACATATATACCCTCCAAATGCAAAAGAAGTAATGATAGTGTTCATTTGGAGAACCTGTGAGGCCAGCATTCCACACACCAACACGCAGTTTAGATTATTCGAAACTACTAGTTTCTGAGAAATTATAGTATCTCTTTTTTAGCATGTGCTTTGTTTTGGTTTGTGGTTTTGTTTTTTGTGGTTTGTGGTTTTTTGTTGGTTTGTGGTTGGTTTGTGGTTATTTTTCTCTTATAGATTCTCTCAACACTACAGTATTTACAATCTTTGTCATCATGGTGACAAACAATGTAGCCAGGTAATGTCGTGCTGCTTTTGCTTCCTCTTGACCCATGCTTCTGGCAAAGTCATGGTCAGCAAGGCAAGGCCAAGGTTGTTAATCACTTCATGTAAATGCAATAAAACGTGGTAACATACACAAGGCCTGTCTTATAAATCAATGCTGTATGCAAAATTAAATCATCATAACCATGACTCTTGAATAATAAGACTTCCTGTAATAAATTTGAATTACTCGCTGTTATTATCATTTAATAATGCATAACAAAACCACAGTGCTGCTGTCACTCTGTAATGTTATATTGTTTTTAAACACAGTGAACTGTTGCTATAAGAACTGAAGAATTCTTATAAAGCATATCAGGGTGCAAATGAGACAAAGATGAAATAAAAGGAAGTTGCAACTGGCAGGTTAACATCATAGTCCTCTGACAATCAATTAATACTGATCAATTAACAATGGTGAAATTAAAAAATAGCAAACTGAATTAAACCCCAGAGTTAAAATAAAAAGACTCTATTCAAAAGAAGACAGAATGATGCAAACCAAACTTGGACTATACACATTATTATAAAAGTTCTTAAAAACTTCTTCTTTTTACTTTTTATTTCCTTTTTGTTGACTTTCCCTCAAAACCACAGTGACAGTGTGTGGCTGACAACGGTAGTGTTTAGCATCTCCATTTCAGTTTCTCTCAGTGAAAGAGATTGCTGTTTTAAAATTAGCTAGATTAATGTATTCTCACTATTCTTTTCATTCAATCATGTGATTGTAGCTCTTGTGTCTCTGTAGAAGCTAATGATTGCAAGGAAAAATTACAATAAGGTTTCTCATACCTTTGTGTAATAAATTATCAAGAATTTTAGATTTTTTTTTCCCCTATTTCAGATTTTGCAGACCTGGGCCTTGGTCACTCTTCAAATATAATTAAAATAGCAACATACTAATATTGAGAAACAGTGGCTACATTTTTATTCACACAACTTTACAGTGTACAATAATAAACCATACAACTCACTGAGCATTGAAACCGTTAACAAAAATTGCTCTCACCATGAAGCAAGGACTTTACTGTCAAGATTAACATCATATTTCCATGAGCTGAAGCAAACTTCTGTTTAGACGAAATTTCATAAAAATATGATGGGACAAATCTGAAATTTTTTTGTGTGGGTTTTATTCTTGGAGATCGTTAGAAAATATTCCCATAAACACGTTTCTTTCTTTACAGTTGAAACATTTAAAATAAAAATAAAATATTGTTCTGCAGCGATTATCATCCAAATCTGGCAGCAGTACATGTACATGGTAATACTACTACTCTCCACTAAGATTTTTTCCTTTATAGCTATATCTTTTACCTCAGCATGGCCCAAATATTTTCATAAACAGCAGTCCCTTGAACAGCCACTGAAATGAAACTACTTCTACTATTAAGTACAACTTTTTAACATTTCACTGCAATAGAACTAGAAATTCAGTGTAGAAGTGTCAAAGAATACAATGTCAAAATGGTACTACATCAGTTATTTTAACAACGAGTATATGTAAATATCCACAAATTTGCCCAATCACCAGATGGCATTTTTCTCTTCTTAAAATTGCCATGGGTTTCTCAATAGCCATAAACTGCTTTAAACTCCATTTCACATCTCATCCAAAAAATTGTGCCTCCAGTAGCAAAATAACTTTTGACACAATACCTAGGCAATAACTTGATACTGAATAAAATATAAAACTCAAATCCATCTAATGGGCAGCATCTCTCCCTTCTTGCCTTGGTTTTTCCTAGGATGATTTCTGTCACGGTAATGACCGTATTATTCTCTTCTTAGCTTGTGAGATTTGAAGAGATAAGGAATGAAGTATTTCAATGTCTGTTCTAATTCAGTCTGATAAAAGGTGAAGAATCTATACTTCAGTACTTCAGTAATCATCAATACAGCTCGCTGGTTAGCTTTTCATAAATTTAGCATCCCCAAGGCTAAAACAGGTGTAACCGCAGACATATTCAAACTTTTCCTGTAGCTTTTAAAAAGACATATTCTCTCTGACTAATCTATCACTACTCGTATAAGGGATGATTAGATCTTAATGATTGATATTCTACTTTTACACAATGTGCATGACACAACATTTCTAAAAAATCCATTTTTAATAAGTGTAAAGTTTACTAAACCCATTTTTCTTAACTCTCCTGGAGGATTTTTATGCAACATTTTGAAGAGATGTGCAATTTAGAGTTGGTGAAGCCAATATGACAGTGCCAACACACAATGCTGCCTTAAAACTCCTCTCTGATCTTGTTAAATCTTTCACACATCTCGTACACGGTCAGAGAATTAACAGGATGATTCCACTTAAGCTCCTCACTTGCTTAAGCAGACATACATTCTTGCTCCAGAGTCAATCCATTCATAGCTGCAATTCTTTTATAGTTCTTTGTATTTCTACAGATACAGGGTTTAGGATTACGGTTCCAACAACATTTTGATTTCAGTAAAGAAAATGAAAATGCAGGTATTACATCCAGGAAAAAAAAAATAAATAAAAAGGGAAAGGAAAAGGACAACAGGGAACAGGAAACCAGAACACAACTCTTAAAGTGTTTCAAATTGTTTCTTCATAGAGTTTCAACCAATACACCCTCTCAGTCTTTACATCAAATAATATGAGAAAAATGTTTCTAAAGTCAACATTCCAGAGTTCACATTCTCATCTGCCATGATTTACATGTCATAATTCAGATCCAGCTCTGCCCGGATGAGAACATGGACCTTAATATCGTTCATCAGATCCTGAGGCCACCTTCCCTCCTGGTTTGTACAGGACCAGTGAACAGTTTAATCATCTACACAAAAGGGAGAAATGCCAAAGGGAGAAACTAATTCTTATTTCTATACTCCTGGGATGCAAGAGAACTCAAGTTCAATTATCTTCTAAGAGCACTGATAAGACTTCTAACCTTCATCTCCACATTCTAGACAGAAAACAAGGGGCTTAATGGTGGTATTATGGCTCCCTCTCTGTTTTTAGTATGTCCAGGTCTTCACATTCCAATGCCAAGATACTAGTCACAGTATTGGTTGAGACCTTGCTTCATTTTTAGTACTGACTGTCACAAAAATAAAGTAAATCTATTCTAGAGAAGGAAAGAAGAAGAAAGGCAGAAATTCCCCCATCAGACATACTCAATATTTCTATGAAAATGCATATCCAACAGTTTCAAAAAGCAGGGCATCATACCATTCCAACCTAACAAAGAAACTCTATGTTTCTTGATGTTAAAAGGGGGAACTATAGGCGTGCTACAGAAATTTTTCAGTGCTTCACTGATTTATTGTTTTCTGTGTTAGTCTAACAGATAGTACAAGCTCCATGCCCTTGCTCTTCAAATTTGTGTTCAGAATGACTTTCCTAAAAGAAAGTCCAATGTTAAATAGCACCACAAACATCAAGAAAAGCTTGCTACCTTGTAGGACTTCCTTCTTCCAAGCTCTTCTCCCTTACTGTGAAATTAGCAGGTAGTTGTTTTTTCTCACTGGATGTATTTTTGTTTCTACAATCAAATTACAACACGAGGCATTCCAGATAAACTACGTTATTTCTTGCCAATCATTACGAGCTAACATGACTAAATATTCATGCATGTGCTTAAAAACATCTCCACCATTGCAAAGCTCAAAGGGATGAAAAAAAAGTAACCGAGTTACCAAAGCAACTCAGATAAGCAGAGCACCAACAGTGACTCACCGGAGTTGGGGTCGGAGTTGCCATCAGCTTCAGTCCTCTTGTCCGGTGAAGCCTGGTCGTAGAATTCGTCCTGCGGCTGAACCAGAGGGAGAGGGTGTGAGATCAGGGTTCCACCACCCACTGGCTCGTGGTCTCCCAGAC
>NW_010415864.1:5334-7371 GCF_000710305.1 Buceros rhinoceros silvestris | reverse complement strand
AGAGGGTGAGAGATCGGGGTTCCACCACCCACTGGCGCGTGGTCTCCCAGACCACTGTCACTGCAGCTTTCCTGGGAGCCATCAGGGAGGTGAAATGTAACACGGCGCTGGGACTACAAAGAAGAGCACAGGACATGCTGATTAGTGCTCTTCTTTTCTGTTCTCCTGACTCTTTCTTTCTATTTTTAAACTTTCAACATACAAATAGATTCCTGAAAATCTTATGAGGCAATTGTTACTACCATGCTTGCTTGTTTTGGGTTTTGTTTGTTTGTTTGTTTTTCTTTTGGCTTGCTTTTATAGCAAGGGAAAAGACGGGCAGGAGACCCAAATCTCAAATGTCTGCACATGCTCATCTGTGAAACAAGCTTCTCATAAGAAAGTGGCCAGTAGACAGTTAGGTATATTTTCCATAATTTTAAAGGCATCACCTATAAAAACTGACTCTGAGAAGCAGAAAACATTGTAAACTGTGATATGAGAAGCAAATGACATCAGAAAATGTAGTATCTATTTCAGAGATTAAAATCTGCTCATACTGGAAAAAAAAGTCCATCAAGTTAAATGAACCAAGAAAAAAATTTTGTTATCTTCTAGGAATAGAAGGATATATAAATACATATCTATAAGGATATTTAACTGATATCAATTACCTAAATAATATGGATATTTAGGATTGACAATATATCTGTGAAATCACAGTGGTAGGAAAAATTAACAGTGGAATTATGGAATAAGCAATTATCACTCTGGTAAGAGAAATTAAAATAAACAGAACATACTTTGTTCAAAACAATGTAGTGAACGAGAGCCAGAATTACAAATTTTCCTGAACTTCTTAAAAAAATTCCACAGTCATCTCAAAATAAAAAACAAAAACAAATGTGTAGCATACACTTGTATTAGTTAACCATTATTGATTTTGAATCACTCTTATCTGGAGAAATAACTTTGTGAACTTTGTGACTTTGTGAATTGTGGCCACAGAATGATACAGTGGTTCCCTGTGAGCTCCAGAACTGACAGCAGTGCTGTGAATTGTTTAGCAACCATGACTGTGGGATTCATGAAAGAAGTATTACAGGTCTTCATGGATCAAAATACCGCATCTTTGAAGCACTGGAAACAACTAGTTCCAGGAGATGGGTTAACTTAAGTTAAGTCCATCTTCCCACAAAACTGAGTTTCAGCAGCAGGGAGCCCGAGTGATCTGGTTAGCTGGATTGGTTTAGAATAAAGAAGAGATACATAATGTTTGGCTTATACTTAAATAACTGTTTAGTTTAGTGGTTACTTTCGTATCACTATGAGCCATCTGACAGTTATGTGTTATATTTAAGCTAATTAAATGTTTCTACAGAGTCAGTACATAAAGGAATGTCAGGGAGATACTACCACAGGTATCTTCCACTAGTTACCAACTTTTAAGAATCAGGTGAACTGTATCCATCCCATATCCAAGTAATTTTTCCTGAAGTTAACAGGAAAAACATTAAGCCCTCACTCCTTTTTTGCCTTGAATCTCTTTCTTTCACCCCTTTTTTTTTAATGAGGAAAACCTCAAGTTAATAGTACTAACTGTATGTTTGCTTATTAAAAGATATTTGTTAATGGTAATTGCTACTATTTTATATGATGATCAATATCCTCTATGAGATTCCTTTTTATTCATCTCCCTTGGGTGGACATAGGTAGTTGATTAAGTCAATTTTGGATTACTATGTAATTAAATATAGAAATAAATGTAATACTATTTGCTCTTGGCTGTGATTTTATAATTAGCATTTTGCTTTTAAGTTCCTTCTCTAGCTTTAGGATTAGATTCCAGCTGCAGCAAAAACAAATAGATACTCTGAGTCATTGGGTTTTATTCGTTTACATCAACAGAGGACCTAACTCTATATTCTACAACTAAGCAAACTTTTCCCTCACATTTTATTACTTTTTCTTACAACTTTCTCATTCTGGAATTGCCACCCTGAAGTTTTTTCTTTGTTTTTTTTTTTTTTATTTCCTAGCAGGCTTTTTCCCTCTGTT
>NW_010415864.1:0-5259 GCF_000710305.1 Buceros rhinoceros silvestris | reverse complement strand
CCCTTCGGTATGAACAAAATAGAAATACAGCTAACTACACGCTTTAAAATCTTCTCCTTCTGCATCTATTTTAAGTAACCCAAATTTAGAGCTCTGTTTTTTCAAAGTGAGAATTTATGTCACTAGCAAAATCAGTACGAGCCACAGGGAAAGGAGATTACTTTTTTTTTTTTAACTAAAGGAGTGTATGAGAAAATATGAATGACTGAGAAAATAAATCCTGAAAGTAAGGGAAGACATGAAAATTTTAGTTTAAGATTCCTCAAAAAAGTTAACCACGTGTAATTAATTAACCACTTATATGAACAGAGAAATAGAAAATTACAAAAATGCCCCATGTCATGAGTAAAAATACTGATCTTAGATAAAAAAAGCTCCTCATGGTAGCCAAAATTTGCTCTGACTCTATACTGACAGGGACCAGTCAGCCAGTAAAATGGCTCAGGCCTAACACTAATACTGGCAACTTCTTAGCTGATAGTGCTATAAATTTTTAAGCCCATACTTTAAATGATAAGAAAAAAATATATCGGCTTGGCTTTCTGAGCCTCACACTGAGTGCCTCACAAATCATAAAGGATTATAAAAAATCCAAAGGTCACATAAACAGTGATCCAGTTCTGTAGATGATGAATGGACAGCATGCAGACCATCAAGAAACTTTAGACTAAGCTGTGCCATCAAAACATGGAGGGGGAAAAGCCTTCTGAAAAGCGAGATTCAAAGCAAACGCTTAAGCTTAGGCAGATCATATTAATTGCAAGGCAAGACTGTCAGTCAACCTACTGAGAGCTTATGACAGCATTAAATAACATCATATGTGGCCACCTCCTTCAGCTGCCTGGTCCAGGCCCCTCCTTCCTGGCCACTGGAGCCCAGCCTAGTGCCAGGGGAGTGCAGTCTCTGCCAAGGCTGAGGGATGCCACTTTCCCCTGTGTACTTGCAAAGCTGCTGCAGTACTGAGGCTGAGCATGTACCCCAGAAACACACAGAGGTCACTGGCACGGCCACAGCTGCGGCTACAGAGGTGGCTGCAAACAAGGAGCTGCCTCCAGCAGCACCCATGCTTAGGACCACAGCAGACACAGGCACAGCCATCCATGTCCCCCCGTCCTTTTGGGCTGGCAGAGGCAGAAGGTCACTGGTGCAACACACACGCCACACTCTCAAGTTGTTCACGAGCACAAGCATGTTCACAGATCCCTCGAGCACCAGCATAGCCCCTCTGCCTACCAACACCTCTGTCCACATCCTTACCTGCCCCATGGGTCCCCTGGTCCAGCTGAGTGCTCACTGCAGACACACAGCACTCACACACTCATCCCCCAGGCACCTCACACTCGTGTTCCCCCCCAGATACCAGCATGGATCCTTCACCTGACTAATATTACTGCCACAATCCAGGGCCTCCTACTCTCTGGCTGGCCCAGCTTGGAGTTTGCCTGCGAATCCACACACATACCATGCACCCCAGGTTTGGGGAAGGTACAGACACTCGCGCCCAGAAGCTGGCATTTGGCACTGAGCCCGTCACTCGAACACTGAATTTCTTCTCTTTACAATAGAATCAATCAGGGACTCTTCTTTCAGAAGAAAACCCTACAACATGCTTAGGCTATGTTTGTATTTACCTACTCCTTGTGCAACCAAATGCAGCTTTGAATTCTTTTTACCTAAAGACAGAATCAAGTTATTCTGAGTGATGAGTTTTATAGTCGGTACAACACTGGGACTGATGATAACAAGTAATTACAATTTTAATTATGCTACAACATATGCAGGATTATATACAGCATGAGGTAGGGTTATGGTTCAGATCCATGACACTTGGCCAAAATTAAAATCTGAAATCTGTGACATATTCAATCATAAACCATTATTGGGAGAGTGGGGGTGTGGTGGGGGTATGGGGTGGGGAGGAAGGGAGGGATGCGGGGAATATGGGTTTTCTTCAGGTCTTGAAAAATATCTAGTCTTTATTTTTAAATGCCACATCATACTGAAATCCAAAACTGAAAGGAAATTTCAGTCAAAACAATATAATTTTAACCTACGTCAAAGGTATTCCAATATATTCAATAATTTCAGAACAATCTGACTCGATAGGTTTTTGAACCTGGACTGAGTTTAAAAATCAGGAAAATAATTGGTATCAGTTACATGGAATTATTCTTCTCTAAATCACCCATTGCAGCAGATTCTATAAACGTCATCCAGGTGAAGCATGATTTCCCACCCACAAGGGATACAAAGAAGAGTTAATTCTGTTTCTTAGATGTTGATGAAGGATAGCAAACAGTTGTGCTGATAAAAGGACAGTTTCAGTGTAATAGGAACACTCTTTTTTTTCTGTTTTCAGATCAGGTGGTCAGCCAGACGATACTTTTTAAAATAATAGTACAACCAAATTTATTTCAAATCAACCACACATGAAACTGGTCTACCTGCTTCTTTCCTGCTACAACAAAGCCAAATACATAATTGGTACTTTCTAACAATTGTAATTTGTGGGATTACTGTCTGTAAGTAATATTGGTAGTACTTGAAAATGCCAATAAAAGTATCAATAAGATCTCTTGGGTGGAGGGGAGAAATGAATGGTAGAGGATGGGAGTATTCCTAATCTTATTGATCAAGCACAGTTCAAGGTTTGAACCCTGCTGGTAATTAAGCATCAAGCAGCTGCTCTCTCTCACTCCTACCTGTGTAGGGTAGGAGGGAAAAAACAGAAAAGCCACACTGGTTAGGATAAGGAGTTTACTTGAACATCACAAAGACAGAGAGGGGAAATGATAGCAATAATGCTGCTTACTGCCGCTACACCAAGCCAAACCATGACAAACACCACCACTGTTTGAAAACTCCGTGCCCTCTGCAGTTCCACACCCCACTTATATATACTGGGCATGACGTCAGTATGGTAACGAATATTCCATTGGCTGGTTTGATCTGGCTATCCTGGCTGTGGAAATTAACCCTATCCTAGCCAAACACAGGACATTATCCATTCCTTATTCTGTACCACCTATGTCATGTCCAGATCTGCCACATTACCTGTCCTATACATACATCTATATACACATACACAGAGATATCATTCCCTTAGTCTATGGGCCATCCCTCTAATGTCTCCTTTGAGTTCATTTAATCCATGACTTCTGGGCTCCATCTGTCATAACAGTCTCAAAGCAGGAGAGACGATGTTGAGTTGTTTCACACCACATCCAGAGCTTGATGCTGATGCATCTGGCATGGCTTATGCTCATGATCTGTTAGTTGAAGATGTTGATCCTGAGGAAATTTCTGGGTGTCAGTTGATGAAGCCAGCCCTAGTTTCACCAATGCTACCCCTTGCTCAGTTTTGAAGTCCATTCCTCATTTATTTATATTTAGTATTTCATACTACACAATTTAATTCACAGACTGTTTTCACCCAAAATTAAATCCCCTTGAGGTACACATCAGAATTCCTCATCCTCTCACATCGCCTACCAAGTGCACGTGGGTCCTTGAGCAAAAGAAATCCTCTGGATGGGTTTGCCTTTGTCTAAAGCCAGATTGACCCAGACTATCTTTCTTGATATATTCTTAATGTGCACTATGGGTACTTTCTCCCCTGCTACAGTGCCTGGGAGCTTTGATTAGCTGGCCACTTAATCTACCACGTGTCCCGGGACTTCACCCCAGGTCACTATTGCCAATGTGATGACATATGATGGTGGTGCACTTCCTAGAAACTTCTGCCACATGGACAGTGTGTTTTGGACTTCATCTGGGTCTATAGGTAGCCACTCATCTTTCAGATTGTTATAAATCACCTCAGTTGTATAAACCACCTCCAGCACAGACAACTTACTCAGGTACTGGATACCTCTCTCCATGGGTCCACTTGCCTTGGTGACATACAGCATCTACCTTAAAGGGGTATCTTTCCTTCATGCCTGACAGAAGTTTTCTTTAGAGGCTGAGGACTTCTGTCTGTCTGACAATCGCCTTGTCAGCTCCCCAGACAGGGATCCCCACTGCTTGGCTTCTCTACCAGCACAGACAACTTACTCAGGTACTGGATACCTCTCTCCATGGGTCCACTTGCCTTGGTGACATACAGCATCTACCTTAAAGGGGTATCTTTCCTTCATGCCTGACAGAAGTTTTCTTTAGAGGCTGAGGACTTCTGTCTGTCTGACAATCGCCTTGTCAGCTCCCCAGACAGGGATCCCCACTGCTTGGCTTCTCTACTTCCACTACTTCCTCTACTTCTCTACTCTCTAATTCCAAACTTCTAGCCCTGTTATCCCAGCATTGGAGCAGCCAGGTAACAATGTGGCTGGATGACAGCTGAAATCCTTTTGCCTATCTTGCAGCTCACTCAGGCATAGGGATCAGATGATCACCTCTGGCTATGCCTCTTCCTCCTGTTCTCTTGATGGCCCCGGTTCGTCATCATTACTCACTAAGTCAACTGATTTTTGGGGGGCGTACTTCCTTTTCTGTATAGGGACAGCTATTACCAGCACAGGCTGGTTCTCTGATTCAGCTGCAGTGCCTCCTGGTCTGTTTTAGGCCCAGAGAGTTTCTCTTTCCCACTGAATAGTGTTGAACAGGACTCAGTAGGCATGGGCTAGGCCCCAGCACATTGCAGTGATTTGTGCCCCTCCAGCTGCGTGGTTGACAATATACTTTTTACAAATATTTCACTAGTTTGTCAGGAATTTGTACATAACTTCTTAACCAATGGTATAATTGTATCATAGGTAAATGATAAAAAAATGCAGCAACATGATAGTCCTAATCCATATCGCAGAGGTGATAAATATCACCACAGGGAATACACAGAGTGTGTAAGGATTTACATAACACCACCACGCAAGCAAATTGACCAGTGTTGTGACCATGGACTACTTAACTGATATACAGAGTGTGTATATCAAAATTGCTTTAACATACTTGGGTCAAACCTGTAATTGTTCAACCCAAGGTTGTGCCCCACGTTGAGCACCAAACAGGACTGTCATCATTTGAACCCAGCTGACAACTAAATGCCAGGTGTGTGTATATATATATAATGGGTAAAGCAGTGGATCTGGACATGATGTAGATGGTGTAGAATAACTAATAGACTGGGGTCAGCTAGGATAGGGTTAATTTCCTGAGCCAGGATAGCCAGTCTGAACCAGTCAATGGGATATTCGATACCATACTGACGTCTTGCCCAGCATATATACATATAAGTATATAAGTATATATAAGTATATAAGT
>NW_010415863.1:4857-49509 GCF_000710305.1 Buceros rhinoceros silvestris | reverse complement strand
GGCGGTGAGGAGTTACCGTCCGTGACTCATGCGCTCCCTGGCCTGTCCCGTCCCGGAGGGCAGCGGGGAGGCAGGCGCTGGGAGCCGCCCCCTGGAAGCCCACCGGCCCGTGGCAAGCCCCAGCCTGGTGTCCCTCCAAGCGTTTTGACAGGCGACTTACTGCCCAGCCGGGTCACGCTGTTAACCTGGCGTTCTGAGTCCGCGGCCTGTCCTAAGGGCAGCCCTGATTTTGATTGATCTTCATGAGTGCTCGCTCCAGCGGGTCGTGGTGCCTCTTGGGTCCCTAACTGGCATGTTGCAAAGGCGGTGTCATGTCCTGCTGCCATATCGTGTAATTTGGAACGCGTGCCCAAGCGTTCGTGCCTTCTCTCTCAACCGACGCTTCCAATTCCAGCCGATGCGATGATGACCAGAATTGCTGTCAGTCCATCTAGTCTCCTGGTGTCTCCAGCGATGCTCCGTGTTAGGTGGTACCCAGGACCGTCACAGCAGAAAATAGAGATGTTTGCTTTGACCAGGTGATCCAAGATAATTCTAAAAATCCAGAAAAGATTCAGAGTGCCTGATAAGTAGGGTACTTCTTGTATAATGCTTTAATACAGATTCTATACATTTATAATAAATTCGGAATATAGAAATCTATAAATTTAAGGTAGAGTGATTGTCTGTTAACTGTAGTGGCAGACAGGCCATTACACAACCCAGGCAGACGTGCCAGAGTGGCTGCTCTATAGGTGATTTATATACCGTGTGTGTGCACACATACAGAAATACACATACATACGTAAATCTTTTATACGCGTAAGATGCCACTGCACCATTTTAAAATAACAGCTTTCTATGGAGGAGGAAGGTGGGCTCTTCAGGCTCCAGTGCCAGGGGTGCGGTGTGCCTTTCTGTATCATTTAGCCTCACTTCTGTCCTGCAGTCAGGTCTGAGCTACAGAGCGCTTGTGAAGGTGCTTTCAATAATCACCTTCCCAGGCAGCAGCCATCTCAAAATCTTAATCTGTCATTAAGGGGAAGGAAAAAAAAAAAAAGAACTAAGGCTATAAATAAGTTTGGTGAGTCAGAAAATAGGTTAGGCAAGAAACTGAATTTTTGTCCTTTATTTTGTTTGTGTTACTGTTTTCGTTTTAGGTTTTGTGTGTATCGTGCTATCCCCCCTTTCTAAACAATTAAGACAAAGGGAACACTTGGAAGGCACAATTTATCTAACTCGAATAAGACTTCTGTTTTAGCATTAAAGGTATCACCTAAGAACAGGAACCTAAAATTTGCTATTTCTGTCTGCTGGCTATAAAGGAAAAGGAGGCAGCTAGTGTGTTATCCATACAGAGGTCTATGTTTGACCAAATCATTCCTATCCTGTGCTTATTTTAAGACCATATTAAGATTGAGTTCTGCATCGGTGCAGAAGATAGAAGGATATGGAATGGTTTTCTCTCAGTCCACTCATCTGCCAGCTCACAGAGGCTGGAAGTATCAGATTCATCTTACTCAAATTTAGCTTTTGTTACGTGTTTGATCTAGTCTGCTAGGCTTGTTCTACAATTCGTGGGCAGGCATGGTACCTCCATTCACTCCTATGGCAGGTGCCTCAGATACACAGAAGACACCGCTGTTTGGAGGTACACCTCTCTCTGCTTAGCAGAGACCATCCCGAAGCTTTCCGACAGCGAGTAGGATGTGCTATGTATATGTTATGTACAAACACGTCCTTACCAAGCTAGATGAGTTCCAGAATCATCTTCAGCATTGTTCACAGAGGCTGTCCAATGGCAGGAAGCATTTTAAAACTGTGGAGAGGCTGTTACTTATTGAAGGGGACAGAGGATATTGGGCGGCAGTGTCCTTTTTGCCTAGGCTGCTCTCTCAAATTCAAGCTGTGTGCATTCAAAATGTGCTCCAAATTAATGTCAAATTGTCATTCCACAGCCTTTGTAAAAGTCAATTGGTGATCTGTTTTTATTCATCAGTTATCCACATCTGGAGCTGACAGATAGTTTCCAGTGAGCTGTGGCACATAAACACTTTATACATATTTCTGTATACACATCAGCAGTAAAACCAGGCGTATGTTCCAGAAGCGGTCCTCTGTGTTGAAAGGAAATACACTGGTAGAACAGTACAGGAGCCCTTCCGTTTGTAAAATAGCAGTGAGTCTTGTTTTTGGTGTGTTAATCAAACTTTGTAATCACCAAATTCATGTCTTAACAGCATCCTTCTTCTCCTTCAGCTTTTTCTCATGATGAAAAGCCGTGCTATGGCTTGTTCATTAGGGGGAAATCGTACTGAAGACAGTAGGAATATTGTTATTTCAAAATTAGGCATAGAGAATGGAAAGGCCATATGAATGGCATGGTTATACGTGATTAAATTTACATCTGTGTCTACACCAAAGGTAAGGAAGTAAAGGGAATGATATGGCTTGTGACATTTCGATTACTTTTGACTCCCCAGTCATGTGGCTGGGTCTTGGATCCACAGTCAGGTACTTTAACTCACTTGTCACCACAAGGCATCATTGTGATGACTGATAAAAATATCCAGAGGGAAACTTTCCATAGGAGGAGGTAAATATCCTGCCACGTCAGCTGCTGTGTCTGGTGGTTGGAGCTGCAAGGCTTTTTTATGTTCTGTGCTCCCAGAAGATGCCCAGGTCCACTTTTCCAGGCAAGGTGGTTGTTGAAAGAGCATTTGTAGCAAAGGGATTTTTAGGGAGTCGAAGAATCTGCTGATTAAGCAGTGAGGCTTGCCTGAGCCTTGGTTAAAGAGTTAGGAGACAGTCCTCTGCGGAAACAGGGTAACACTTAACTTAGTTAACTTTGCACATAAAGAGAGGCCTCCGTTGCTATTTCTAACACACCAGTTGAGAAAACGTCTTGTAGATAATCATGGCTTCGCTTCGTGAACGAAGATCTGGAGGGGCTTTTCCCACGCTCACTGCAAGCGATGAGTGCACCCTTCAGCCCTGCGCGGTGGATTTTTTAGGTGAGGCGCAGCGTGCGCGGAACTGGCTCCACCCTTTACACCTGAGGTTCATCTGCCAGGGCCTAGCGAGCTTGAACGGTGACAGCAAAGTCCTCGGGTCGTAGGTTTGGTTAGAGTATCCTTCTCTTAGATGATGGATGCCTTACAAGGCTAAACCAGCTCCATCTGCCCAGGTTTGGAGTCAGAGTTGTCCTTCTCCTAGGATGGCTGCCCGAAGGCTAGTGAGCCCATCCTGCCCGTGGACACACTGTGTCTGACCCTTCAGCTGAGACCTGTCTGGCTTGGGAGACCCCACCAGAGGCACATGCCACCACCAGCCCAGCTCTCAACCTCACAAGGGCACGCAAGCTCCTTCCCCACGGCAAGGGGGTTCCCGTGAAAGAGTCGCTGCTCTACCTCCGGACATCACAGACCCGGGCATGGGGCGGCCGGAGCCTGCCAAGAACAGGAGTCCTGGAGGTCTGTAGATAAACAGATCATGCAAAAAACTACCTGACTTGTAAGTCACCAGTTCCTGCTCCCAGCAGGAAACTGATCTGAATTTTGTTACCACTTTGCAAATCTTTGCATTTTAAGGTGTAAAACCGAACCCTAAAAATAATGAAATCGTTTTAATCTGTGAGTTATTTTTAATACAACCAACTTAGCCAAGCGTTAGCTGCAGAGCAGCACTGAGTGCATATGCACAACACCACTGCCATTGGTGTGAGCTGTTCTCTCTGGCTTCCTCTGCATCCTAGGATATTAACCTGGCACGGGAAACACCTCGCTGCCTCTTGGACCAGCATTACTGCTTCTTGATATGTGAAATTACATATATTCTTTGAAGTGGAAGAGAAAGTACAGTAAGTCAGTGAAACTCCTCACTCAGTAGATTTGAACGAGTTTGTAGGTGTTTCCATGAGCCAGGCCTAGCAAGTCGTTGGTTTCTGTATTGGTTTGAACTCTGTTTTTTCCAGAGGAAATTTTTCTTCCCCATGGTATTTTTTTCCATGTAACAATATTTTGCGTAGCATCCTCTCTCTGCTATGCTCTGTGAAAATGCCGTATTGCGTAGTTAATCATATTTGCTGCATTTTGTATTTTATTTTCCTGTATTTTTATTAAAAGATAAAGAGAAGAATGTGCCACAGTACAAGTATGTGCTTAAATTTTATACACAATTAAACTACTGCAGTATTTCTTCTGTGTCTGTGCTTGGCACTGGTTCTCGGCAGATCCCACAGAAGTTAGACTGCAGACTCACTGGGGCGAGGGCAATGTCTTGCTGCATCTCCAGTGAAGTACTTAGTACACAGTGTCAAATTATATAAGAACAGTTTCAGTGGAGACTCTCCACTTGATACGTAATTAAGCTTTAAGAAAAAAAAGCATAAAGAATGAGAATTTATCAAAATACAGCGTTACCTGGACATGTCATGGTTAAAAATGTTTCTTCCTTCCTTTTTGTATTTGTGCAGAAGTATTGAGCAATAATCCTAAAGCCTGGAAAGGATGTGCTGACTGAAGTCTTTGTGAGGTTTTTAATGAGGATTAGGGAATCTGAGATAGTGAAATCTACTGTATACAAGGAGGTTGTTGTGCAAGAATCTTCAGGCAAGTTTTAAATCAGAATCTTTTGTCAGCTGCAATAGGATTCAGTAAGGATAATATGCTAATTTTAACCAGCAATAGGTTTCATATAGGGATCTAAAGAGACAGAGATAGATACAATCTTATTAAGCTTTTGTGTTGACACTGCACAGCTTGTTACTGCGCTCAATTGAAATTTAAGAGTGGGAATGTAAAACCTGTATAACATTTTAGCAAGATATACAGTCACGTTGAAACCTGAATAACAATTGAAAGAATACGTAGGAAATTCCCTTAGCCCTTGGGCTACTGCCATTTTTCTGTTCCAGCAGACAAGCAAATGCTCTAGGTGTCTATGCCATAAAAACTCTCCCAGAGGCAATTCTGGCAAAGCACCTACTCTCTTCAAACTGGACCCCTTGCTTTAACCTTCTGAATGTCAGATTTCTAAAGCTAAGTGCTTCTGGTGCACTGTCAGCTGCTTCTAGTCTGTAGGTTTTCCTTGCAGCCAGCTAGGAGTGCAGAGGAGTATCACAGGCGTGTATGCTCCAGCAGCAGGGACAATTGATTCCTTCTCGTAACAACCAGAGAGCTGCAAGGTACAGCTGAACAAGATCTTACTGTAATTTCATGATGAAAGGAAAGTTCTCATAATTAGCAGGACTCTATGTTTTATCAGGCTTATGATATTGATGGGGAGTAATTGTCAGCTCAGGTCTCCTTTATCATTTCAGTACTTTTTCTTTAGAAATGTATCAGCCATTTCGTATTTTCTTGCATAATGGGTGTATGAACTGACTGGCAGCAAGGAGCAGATGACTGGTAGTTTTGAGACAGACCTGTGTGATGTCCACACTGTGCTGGTTTTTAGCACGAAAAACCAAGGGAATAGCTACAGCTGCAGTGCAGTACTTCAGTGTTTGCAGATCTGAGCCGTATTGATTTCAATAGAGATATGTCATTTAGCCTCACAAAAAGACATTGTGAGCCTCTCATCCTGCATCACATAACTATTTTAAATCCTTTATAATATGTTCATATGACCAGAGATATTTTTATAGGTCAGTCGTTTTCCATGGCTACAAATCTGCCTGTGGCTCGTCCATTGCTGCCACATTTCACAATGGCATGATCAGTCAAATCAGAGCTCAGCAGAGCTGAAGAGTTTCAGATGCTAAACAGTAAGATGATTCCACCCAAGGAGTAGAAACCTGGAGAGCCTGGAGTGCTGTAAAGTTCATATCAGATTGATGTGAGCGCTGTCATCAGTGCCAGTGAGTGGAGAAGTTGGTTGTAGTGCTTTGCAGCTGATGTCTTGGGTTTCCAACACGATGGATCAGGTGTGCAAAAGTTTTCTTTCAGAAATAGCATGTGCATCCACTGCATGCAGAAAAGCTGCTTTCAGCCATGTAAATATGCTAACAGTAAAACCATGTGCTTATTTAGAACCTTTCTACACTGCTAAAGATACCATGCAAGTATAAAAGTGATGTATTAAAAGACAGTGTAAGAAAATGTACCCTTAAAAAATTGAGGCTTTAGCACTTGCTGTCTGTTACTAAAAAAAAAAAAAGGAAAGGGAATATACAAAGCGCATTGCAAATCTTATTTTACGATGGAACTGTTCAGAATATGTATCAGAAGTCAGCAGCTTGTTTTGTTGCTGCTTTCTTGAACAAAATTATTCCTGCATTTTAGTGAAGGAGAGCTCTACATGTATGCAAGCTCTAAAAAGTCATGGGAAATCTACCACAGCTGGGCAGTTAATGACCTAATGACCTCTTGGTTAACCTAATGAATCCTCTTCAGCAGCAAGGGCACAGAAAAGGAACTATGTTCTCAGAGAGATAAAGTCTATTCATCAGCTGAAGTTCCGTCCTCCCAGAGTTGAGGATAAATGGCTTGAGGTCATCCAGCTGAGTTTGTCATTCAAACATTTTTTCCAGAATATAGACCAAACCAGGAGAATGGATGGCGAAAGAGGGCTGCTCTTGCTAGGGTGGGTGTGTAAATCCGGCAAGAAGTCTCTGGTTGTGTTCTCTCTGCTTTTTGTTTCCAGCAGATGATGACTAAGCCACTGTAGCAGCCAATTTCAGCAAAGAATTAGTGAGCTTCAGCTTCTAACTAGAAGCTTGTAGCCACCTTCCTTTCCCTGCTATACCAACAGCTAGAAGGTACAGTGTGTATGTGTGCTTGTAACATGCGTATGTGTACACACACACATACACGCTGCTCCCACTGCAGGAAACACTCTTAATCTCCTGAATTTGTGGAAGTCCCTTAAGTATGGGTATGGTGGAAATACAAAATAACACAGCCACGTGTCCGACCCGAACTTTCTCTGTTTAGGAACGAATTTGCCTCAGCAATAGAACAACTGGACTGTCACTTCTGAAGAATGCATGGATACCGTGTTGACATTCAAACAATCAGAATATAAAATGAAAGCATCTGGGTTTTCTTTATTCTTGTCTTCTAATTATACTGGAATTTTCTACCTTAGTGAGCTGAATGCTCTGTTTCCTTCTTACAGCTCGTCAGAAGCAAGCAAGCTAAGTTACTAGTAGCTCTCCAACCCTTAGATTTTAGTTTATTTAGCTAGCTCCCTTCTATTTTGCATGGTTTAGCTTTTGAAATGGTCACATTTTCCTGCAGGAATTTGTCTGGTTTCCATACTTGATGAAGTAGTTTTTTGATCTAGGTAATATTTACAAGAGAGGGTGAATGGGCAGCAATATCAAGCAACATGGTGTCATGGTCATACACAGAGGAACTGTAACGGGTAGGACATGTAAGTTCTCCATGCAGCATTGACAGGGAGAAATAGAGGGAAGTGGGAGCAAATGCTAGCTGATCCCAAACAAGAAAAACTAAACATCCTTTTAAAATAAGTCCTTCTTCACATCCGCACATCATTATTGCTTAGGAAAGAGGACTCATGGCATAATGGGAGGTGATGGTTCCTAGCTATAAAATTACCAGCGCTGTGAAATGTTAAAGACACAGATTGTGTTCAGACTGAGTTAAGTATGTTAGAGTGGCACACTGTTAAAGCTGCATGGTCTGTGATTTTATCAGCTGTGGATTGATTCCCAGTATGTTAATGAAGACCTATGTATAGTTTTCTTGATTAACTTAGGGCTTATAACTTGTTGCTTTAGCACTAAACAAGATTTAGTTTTTGAGCTGTTGCATCTGATACCTCAATTTTTCATCCTGGGAATTAATGTACAATTAGCATTAATTCCTGTTCACATGGAAATAGATGGTTGTGTTAATTTGGATGCAGCTGCTGAAAGAATTCTGAATAATGAAAGGACTAGTTTTCATATCTTTGTATTGGATACAGATTAGACTGTGTAAGGAACAATGTTTTTAATGTAGTAATGTCCTTACAATTTCTTTTATTTGTTCCATTCTCCTTTAGTTTCAGGCTATTGGGCACACTGCCAATGATTTCACTGGTAAATAGCTTTTTCTACAAATACATATAAAATATTTGGCCTACTTCTGTACTGATATGTACACGTGTGAATGAGGGCAACTCCTCTGAAGTTACTGGAGCTTCCCCATTATAAAGTCACTTAAGGAAGATTGTAGGTAGGTCAGTTCTTCCTGGAGCTCTTTCCTCCAATATACCATGCCTGAAATTTGCCAGTGAGTTACTGATACTGTAATTAATTAGTTGATCTTGAAACAAGGTAACAGTGTGCAGTTGCTAAGAACACTGGAGTATGTTTTTCATGGCAGAGCGATTTCATTCTTGGCTCTTAAATACAGCAATTCACCAGAAGAGCTGGTGTTTGGTTTGGATCTGTTTTTGTTATCCGTTGATTTCTCTGCTTTCTGGCAGCAAAAGCATTCCTTACTGTTTGGAGGGCATAGCTAGGGAACATCAGTCCAAGCCTGAAGCTGCAGTGACATCTGTAGGTCCTGCACAGGTTAAAGGAGGCTTGGGATTCAGAGAAGACTGCTGATGTGTGTGCTGCCCGCTCACCTCCATGCAGGGGACACCAAGTTACTTAGAATAACCAGCAAAATGAAACAGGGGGTTTTTTTGCTGCCTGCTGTTAGCTTCCAGTATGCATTAATGAAAGATATTCAGCATTGTTAGTGAGATTTTTTTCCCTCTTCTCTTATTGTAACCCTTTAGACTGAGTGTTGTCCTGTACCTGTCCTCCTGACAATCACTTATTCTGGGCACATAGTCAGTCCTGAAGGTGGCATTGTTATTGACTGAACATACTAACTGCTTGAGAAAATGTTGATTACTTCACATTCCTGAAAATTAATCCTGAAACCTTCCTGAACTATATTAATCAACTGCTTTAACTTTTTCTCCAGTGGAGAAGGTGGAGGCCAACAATGTCATCAAAGAGCAGGTGCTCCTCCCTGCCTCATTAGCACCTTGCCTTCCTCAGTTGCAAAATCCTCAAATCCAAGACTGCTATTTATAGCTTTCACAAAGCTCTGTTGGCCTGTCCCGTCTCTGCTGCTAACCATTTGTCTGCCTCTTCCACCGTTTTAAATCAGCCCCTCGTGACAGCACCCTCAAGACCTGCAAAAGCAACGGCTCTGCAATGACGTGGCAGGTCTGAATGAGATTGATGGCAGCTGGAACGGTGGACCGATGGGAGCATTTAAACACACCGGCTTCTGAGAGACTGAGGAAGAAATCAGGAGCATGAGGATGATAAAAGGGGAATGTGGGGGCATAGGAGGGAGGAGAAGCAGGGAATCCCATAAATAAGAGCCGGGGAAGAAATCAGGAGCATGAGGATGATAAAAGGGGAATGTGGGGGCATAGGAGGGAGGAGAAGCAGGGAATCCCATAAATAAGAGCCGGCTGGATCCCAAGACAGGAGAGTAATCTCAAATGCCTATAAAAAGCATGCTGGTAACAAATAACTTTTTATTTTTTATATATGTATTCAGGCTGCATTAGGAACAGAATGCAAGGGGGCACTTAGATCTAGTAATAGAAGCTGTATTTGAAAAAAAAAGGGGGGGGAGGTGGACTGTTTTCTTCCCTGTATTTGCAATAATTACCTTCTGACAGTCATCTTTGCATGCTGCCACAAAATCAAATACTACTGTTGAATATTTTGTGATCAGCAAGAATGTTTCTAGTCGTCTACAAAGTATATCTCACCAGATGTCCTTGTGGTTCTGGGATATCTCTGGAAGATTTTTCCTTCCATACACAAGGCAGCACATCCCAACTGGCCAAGGATCGTACACTGAAGCACAAGGCCAACGTGGCTCCACACACTGAATACTGGAATTAAGAATCATTATTTCTGGTTGGAATGGGAAATCCCGTATTTCTAATGACAATAGTGATATCCACGATGACAAGTGCCTTTTCACGATGTTAGAAGGCAGAGACCTTTAAGTGTTGGTAGCAGAGGTGTGCAGTACAAGGTAATGCTGTGGTGCTCCATTTTCAGCATGTTGGGAAATGTCTCTGTGCATAGTCCCAGCATACAGTAGTAGCTGTGCGCACAAGTGGAAGTGAGATGCTGTAGGTAGTTAACACCTCGGTCTGCTGCAGCCAGCTGAGTGACCTTAAATATCTGTCACCGATCTATGTATGCAGATGCTCTCCCATCACAAAGGAGGATTAATGATGCTACTTCACGGAGCTAATGAGGAAATGAATCAGTTAACGTTTGTTTCACAAAAGCCATAAAACATTATGTAGACATTGTTTGTTCTTAATTCCTCCCTCTATCATGCTTGCTAATAAGCATTATTATTCATATTCATACTATTATTGAAATCACACGGTATCTCCCAGATAACCCAAAGCATCTTTCTGAAATGCTTGCTCTTGCTTTTTTCCCTCTTAGTATTTCTCTTCCAGGCAACTTGGATTGCAGAATCTCAGTTTAGCAGTATGCATAAGTTAGAAGATATAGGCAAGTAGGATCATGTCCCCCTCTGCCCCCTCAAAGTCGTGATCGAAGAGTTTTATGCTGCTCTTACTATGCCTGATGATCTCTCATTTTTCCTCAGCTTCAGGATCTCATTCTTGAGACCCGCTTTATTGTTGTGGATGGAAAAGGTTTAAAGGATCTGACTCAGAGTTTGTCCTTCTGCTTCTATAAAGCCGAAAAAGATCATTCTCAAACAATCAGAGTGTACATTAACATTTGGATAGAGCATACATGCATTTTCCACCTGGTCCTTGCACCAGCTAACAGAAGTGAAAAGACATCATCAGCAAAAGACGTGAGGCATCATTCAGTCACGTGTTATTTCTTTCTTGTTTAATACCAGAAGACATCCGATTTTGTAAATATTTATACAGGATCTTAGAGCCACCTATATCGGTTCATATGCAGTAATTCAAATATGACAGACCACCAACACAAAAGCCTGTGCTTGTTAAAATGAAAGGTAGCAACAAATACACACTCCTATTAGAAATAAGAGTTCTGATTTGTGTTCTTGTTTGCTGCTTCTTTGTGTTTTGTTTTTTGTTTTTAATTTTTTTCCAATAATATTTCTGGTTGTCAAACCCATAGATTCCTCAGACAAATCAGACTATATCCTGCCCTAATGCAAGACTAAGCGTCCCAGGAACATAGTCGGAGGATGAGGCAGGTCCTGTTTAGATCTCTCAAACTGCCATTGTATTTCCTTTAGGGGGGGAAAAAATAAATCACTTTTTTATTTCCTTCTGTTACATGCTATTAGCCTTCCTGATGTGAGATGCGTTCTTGAAGCAACTAAGACAGCAGTTCATTTGAAGCCTCCACTAAAAATGTCTTTCCACAGTACTGTGTGAGTCTTCCCAGTCCTCCCAGTTAGAGAATTTCTTTTTTACTTGTAGCTTCTCATCCGGACTCAGAGCGTTCTGAAAATTCAGTTCTCAACTCTTCCAAGGGTTAAATTTCTGCTAACAAATATGGACTATTTGATATGAAAACCATTATTGTTTGATATGTCAAATAAAACATTTGTCAATCAAAAGTCTTTAAGCACTGGGCTATGTGACATTTACTCTTTTATAAACCGACAAAGTCCCTGGTGGCATGCCTTTCTTCCTCTCATTTAAATAGTGGTAGGAGAACAAATCACACTTCAGGGCAAGTTGATAACTGCCAGTCACGATTTCTGCCTTGTTTACTATAATGAGGAGGGTAATAAATGCATCTGACCATTTCAGCTGGCATTTGCATAGATGAATGATTTGTCCAGTCAGTCGCTCTCCAGTGATTTGGGCCTTTTTGTCAGCACAAAGAGCATTCAGTCTCCCTGGAATTTACAGCAACCAAGCTCTCATTAGCAAACATCCTTTACCATGAATGATTCAAATAATTACCACTGAAATAATAAACTGTTTCACAAAAACATTTTATTTGATGGCTCCAAACATCAACTTTTCTGAATTGTTGACATTCAAATAAGCCAGAGAGCTTTATTGTTGAACAACAATGCTCCCCTTGTAAAAGGGTGGGCATTGTTTTACCTCCAGCAGACCTTTAAACTTGGCCAGATATCAAATGCGTCCCTCAAACAGCCAGCCAACGTGCTGGGTAATCGAAGGGCACGTACCAGATGGAGCTATAGTAAAACTGTATGTTCAGGCTCCTAACTAATTTTCACTAGATTTACTTAGGATATTGTAAGCGTAAAATTCCAGACTAATTAACAGCAAGTTATCTATTTGCATCTACAGGAGTTGTGTAATTATTAAATGCTTCTGCTTACACTGAGCTCTCAGTTCTGAATTCTCTTCTTTAATGATATTCGATGTGTATAATTAAGTGTTATTTGATACAGTTTTGGAGTTCAATCAAATGAGCAAGCAACAATTATATCCCATTATGATCTCCTCTGGTGCCTGGCAAAAGGAGTGATGTCACTGCATTTCCAAACCCATAGCATGAGGCAAAAGGAATTTCCGGCTATCACTCTCCTTTGCCCTTTCTACCACGTGTAATTAGAAAAGTTTTATTAGATAATTTAGAGTAAGGCTATTTACTACAGATTTTCATAAGCTGCAGGAATGTATTCAGTTTTCGCTGCAGCATTGTTTTTATGGGTATGTGCATGAAATTATTACCTTAATATCAACCAAATAGGATTCAACTGCACATTCTATGCTTTTCTTAACTGCAAGGAAACAAAACACAATAACGGAAGGGGGAAATACTTTGCTCATCCTAGCACATTCTTCCTTGCAGGATTTCACTTTCACTTAAAGTCGGGTAGGTAACAACGATTTCAAACAGCCTAATACCCGAGACCTTGACGTTAAAAAAAAAGTAACTTTGCCCTAACTACTGATCTATCGACCTCACCTCTGTGCCTGGGAAGATCATGGAACAGACCCTCCTAGAAGCTATGCTAAGGCATATGGGGGACAGGGAGGTGATTCACGACAGCAAGCATAGCTTCACCAAGGGCAAGTCCTGCCTAACCAACCTAGTGGCTTTCAATGACAAAGTGAGCGCATCGGAGGACAGGGGAAGAGTATGGGTATCGTCTATCTGGTGTTCTGTAAAGCCTTTGACATGGTCCCTGACGACATCCTTCTCTCTAAATTGGAGAGAGATGGATTTGATGGGTTGACTGTTTGGTGGATAACAAATTAGTTGGATGGTCGCATCCAGAGAGTAATGGCCAATAGTTTGATATCCAGATGGGATTGGTGACAAGTGGTGTCTCTCAGAGGTCCGTACTGGTACCAGTGCTGTTTAATATCTTCATCAGTGGCGCAAACAGCAGGACTGAGTGCACCCTCAGCAATTCTGCAGATAACACCAAGCCGAGTGGTACAGTTGACACACCTGAGGGACAGGATGCCATCCAGAGGGACCTGGACAAGCTCAAGAAGTGGACCGGTGTGAACCTCATGAGGTTCAACAAGGCCTAGTCCTGCACCTGGATCAGGTCAATCCTCGGTATCAATGCAGGCTGGGGCATGATGTGATTGAGAGGAGCCCTGTGGAGAAGGGTTTGGTTGTACTGGTGGATGAAAGGCTGGTGATGAGCTGTCATTGTGAGCTCGCAGCCCAGAAAGCCAACTATATCCACCCATCGAAAGAAGTGTGACCAGCAGGTCAAGGAAGGTGATCCTGCTGCTCTGCTCCGGTGAGACTTCACCTGCAGTACTGCATCCAGCTCTGGAGTCCTCACAAGAAGGTCATGAACCATTTGAAGGGTCCAGAGAAGGGACACAAAAATGATCAGAAGGAAGTAGCACCTCTGCTATGAGGACAGTTTGAAAGAGTTAGGATTGTTCAGCCTGGAGAAGAGAAGACTCTAGGGAGACCTTATTGCAGCCTTCCAGTACTTAAAGGGGGCTTATAAGAAAGATGGGGACAGACTTTCTAGCAGGGCCTGTTGCAACAGGACAAGGGGTGGTGGTTTCAAACTAAAAGAGGGGAGATTTAGACTAGAGATAAGGAAGAATTTTTTTACAGTGAGGATGGTGAAACACTGGAACAGGTTGCCCGGTGAGAGGGTAGCTGCCCCATTCCTGGAAACATTCCAGGATGCTGCTCTGGGCAACCCGATCTAGTTGAAGATGTCCGTGCTTACTGCAGGGGGGTTGGACTAGATGACCTTTGAAGGTCCCTTTGAACCCAAAGCTTCCTATGATTCTATGATTTTCATTTACAAACCCTTTATATCCCTCTGGCAAAATAAATTTCTTATGCTGCCAAGGAGAGGTAGAGAGCTCTTAAAATATGTCAAAATCAGGCCAGTAAAATTAAATACTACATTAAAACACATGACTGTTATTTGCAAGCTATAAAGTGTACTCCTTAAAATATAATGTCTGATAATTGTTCTGAGCCAGGAAGGCAAATATTTAGAACCTAACTTTTCATACTTAGATATTTACAATGGAAGGCAGAAATTCCTCCTCATTTTTATTCACCCGGGGATAATTGCCCATTACAACAATTACAAATTTGGGACTATATACCCTATTTAAGCACCAAGCTTTGCAAGCTGAATCCAAGTAAATGAAGTTACTTAGATAAATTGCACACCCTCTCTGAGATTTCCGAATTTGTCCATGGGCATTTCTTCTTACCCAGCCGTGACCATTCAAGTCTAGCCTGGTTCGGTAGGTTTTTTTATATCCTCCTGCTGCCTCTCTAAACTGTAGTCAGTATCTAGATGAAACAATTTATTTCTTATTTTCCTTCTTGACTTCTCAGGTACAACATCAGAAGGAAACCAAGAAATCCCTTAATAACTCTCTTTTGACAGATTTTTTATTATTATTTTAAATCCAGTTTGGTGTTGACAGAGCTAATGAACAAACAGAATTGACTGGAGCCATGTACAGATGACCAAGAGTGAAGAACACTTTCTACACCTCCTGGTAGTCCCATGTTCTCATAGACCAAGGGGATCTTGCTGTCTTGCAATGGAAGAACAGTAAAAGCTCAGTTAAAAGCAATACTGCTTTCCAGAGCCATCTGTATTACACGTCAGCAGGAGGAGAACCTGCACACTCACATTTAATTCACAGTTTGCTCTCTGTAGGCTTCTGGAGTAAGTAGGTCATATTGTTATCATGTGGCAGCATGCCACAGGTGACTGTGTTGTCTCTGCCATCATTAAGCTAGACTTTAAAGTTGACTTGATTAATGAGTTCTTTAGTCTCAAACTGCGTACATCTTAGATATCGCCACAATTTAGAAAGCAATAAACAATTGGCCTGTTCCAATGAGAAAAAAACAAACCAGTTAATAGAGACTCCGTCAATATTGTCTATTGCCCACAGAGAACAAACACCGGTCTCCAGTGGCTGTAAAGAGTAGATCTCCACAGGTTACAAAGATTGTAAAACTTGATCACTTGGAGAAACCTCCGTATAGACATGTAAGGCTCAGCTTTGTTGCCTAAATATAAACACTTGGTGTTATTTGAGGTGTTCTCTGCTATCTAAGGTGTCTGCACAGGGCTACGTGCAACTTGCAACTCTCTGGACCAGCAGCTGGAAGTTTAGTGCAAGCAAGATGCAACTCCATCCTCAACTCTAAACGAAGCTATCTTAATACTGTTCTGAATGCTTCCTCAGGTCTCCAAATCCAGAAATGATGAAAAACCCAGCTCTGACAGAACTGGAGCAGCCAGAGCAGAGTTGGCTTTAGATATAGGCAGAGTAGGTGTCTGCCTACTGCTGCACACTGCTGCTGGCAGAAAAACATTGCGCAAAGGATCGTTCATGTGTACCTCAGATTCCTGGGCATCTAGCACCTTCCTTGCATCTTCCCTCTCATCTTCCTCTGCTGCTGCCATTTCTGCCTTGTAGTAGACTATGAGATCTGGTCCCAGTACAAGAAGTATATACAGAAAGGAGTTTAATTTTATTTTTCAAGTTCACCTTGTTGTGCTTAGATAAGGTACATGATTTAGCTCATTAAGGCATTGCAATTCCTTGTAATTGTAAAATCCAGCTGTTGTTCATTAGTAAAATATTAATTTAATTTCTTATTTATGTTTTCCTTTATTATTAGGACACTTCATTATTTATGACTGTTCTTCACTTCTGCAAGAGATAAACATACAAATATGGTATAAACCTGTTGAAATGAGTAAATCAGGCCAGCAGTAGTAGTGAAAGTGCCATCTCTAAGCACCAGTATGGTGGACTATAAGAAATTTCTTTAGATTACTTTCTGTATTATCCTTCATCATGAACAAGGAAACCCCAGTTAACACTCACAGAACACTCCAGGAAAAAATGCAACTTTTTTTTTCCTCTTTTTTATTTTAAATCCAATGCTGTGGCAAGTTTTTTACTGGTAGATTTCAAATTCTAAACACAAAAGCTTTCCATAAATGCATTTTGTTTACGGTTATGTTATCTACAGCAAAATTGGTTAATTAAGAATGGACTTGCAAAGTGCCCCAAAACCATCAGTCTGGAACTGTTGTTTTTAGAGTTTAATTCAGACAATTTCAAGTCATATTTTAGTGAAACAGCAATGATACGCAGCCTGTAATTTTATCACAAGCAGACATCAAATAATTCTCTGTCCCACGTAAAAGGAGTTGTTCTGAAAATGCAAAGTGTTACTGATCAAACTATCCAACAAATATCTTACATGATTTCACAAAGGGAAAAAGATATTCATACATGTTAAGTGACTTCATATCCTTTCAATTCACTCAGGAGGCTTTTCTTGAAAATTGTATCTATAATCAGTTCTTATGACAAAAGTAAAAATTTCATAAGAATTACCACATATTATAATATCCCTAATATCAGGCAAACACACCAGTTAATTTTCAGTGATACCCTGAGTAAGTAGTTGTGACTTTATTCTGACACACACAGTATACACTGCAGTAAATCCTTGAAGGGCTTAGAGATATAAACTATTGCACGGAATATGAAGAATTTCAAGGTAATGCAACTTCAGAGGTATGCTCCAAGTAGTCCATTGCATTACCTTATCCCATGTCTGGCTATTTGTACTGGATGTTCACATTTTTATCAGTGTGGTCTTTTCCTGAACACTCTGGTCCTTCTCTAGCAATATATTTAGAAACCGTCAGAGTTATGACTGCACTAAGTACATTAGGTGACTCTCAGTTTTGTGAGACCGCTGCCTATTTGACCTCTTTGGCAAAGCTTCAGCTGAAGAACTGAGGGGAAAAGGAGACAGCTCTCATAAGAAGCAGACTCCTCTCTTTTAGAATGGATGCTTACACAAACGATGTGTTCACAACCAGGGGCAAATACTCAGCTTGCCATCTTCACATGAACAAGCATCAGGGTCTTACGATCTGGGCAACAGTAAGATCCTAAAAACCTGCTTTCTATTCCTCTGTGGGTAAGTCATAAGTGACCATTTATGAAGTCTGTCCTCAACCTCAAATGTCATGACTCTGTTCTATGTGTATGCAGATTTACTGTTTAAGAGTTAAAAAAATCTCAACAAGCCTTGAAAATTAAATAAATCCCAGCTACTGAACTCCCTTGAAAATTATGTCCTCTGAAAAGCTTTGTCTGAGTCCTCCAGAGGTGAGTCATTTGGCCTGAAATCTTTTTGTCCATGAGCCAGATACTGGTTCCTGCCTTATTTTGTATGCCTCCTGCGGAGTGAAAAGCCTGTAATGATCTCTGGCAATTCCCCAGGTGCAAAAAGAGTAAATCCTTTACCACAGGGCAGGTGACCTCAGGGGCCCTGCTGGAGAGCATCTTAGCTCCCTTGCTTCTGTGCAGTCCAGACCCCGGTCGGATGCTAAGCCAGTTTAGGACCTGGGAAGCACTCTCTGGTACTGCAGTCTCAATATTTCCTACATTTGTTCGGCTCTTATGCCTGTAACATATACTCTCAGATGAACAAATGCAGCCAAGAGAGGGAGATGGTGACTCGTGTGTTGGAGAAAATGTATTTAGTGTGCAAAGTGTGCATAGTGGCATGAACCATAACCAGTGTGCAAGGTTGTCAAAGCAGAACAGCTATAGACAGCAGGGAGCAGAGGAGCCCTTTTGGCCCACAGATGAACCAGAATTAGGAAGATAACAAAATCAGAATATTGTTTATTTTCTTTCCAATCCAGCAGCCAATGCTTTCTCATCAGCTTCTACAACTTTTAACCTGACTCTGGAGTCAAAACAGCATTGGGAAATAGAAGAGGAGCTATGTAAAAAGCTTAACATGGAGATATTATGCCTTAACAGTACAAAACCTCGTGTATAACAAGTGAAAATGCAGCCTATGGAGCCTGCAGAGGCCTTCAGCCCCAGAAAGGCAGTGCTTCCAGGGAGCAGTCCTCCCTATCCATCACTAAAATTTTAGCTGCTGTACAGCTGCACTTGCTATTTGTAGTGGTGAAAACAATGTTTTACCTCCCTGGGACACTGCAAGCATGGGTAGAGCTCCTGCTCCATCCCTCCCATCTGCTCCCTCTCCAGGAGAGCAGCAGCTGCTGGGTTTTCCCTTGAAACCTGCCCCTCTCCCTGAGCTCCTACATTGCAAGCTCCAGAAGTTTAGCTTCATTTTGCAGAAGACTGGAAGGAGTTAAATCTCCCACTGTACTGAATGAAACTGTACGAAAAGGATGTGACTCCCACATATCCCAAACTTTCAGATGCCGAGCATATTTTCTTGAATGAAAGCCCTTTTGGTATTTTCGATTGGAAGAAAAAAGGCATCTCAGAAGAATCAAAATCAACAAAGAGATTACAGATAGCAAATATAACACTGCACATATTATGAGGGACAAGTACAGTAAACATGGATGGCTAATTAAGAAAATTCTTGAAAATGTCTTGCAACAGGATTGCTATATACATTTCCGATGAGCCATCCTTTAAAGCCATCACATTCAGGAGGAGCAATGGAAAATCTTGTTCTTTCCTACCAGAACTGCTTTATCAAAAAGCTAGCTTCATTTTTATTATTTACTAATCTTACGGTAGTGCTTAGATTTTCCAGCTGTTAATCTATCTGCTTGAAAAAGACAGCTGCTGACTCAGGTTTCTCAGAGAGGAAAGCAGAAGGAGAGCCTCCTCTCAGCTCTCTCCAGATCATCCACACAACACCTGGGTCTCATCTGGGCCAAAAGGTGCCTCTGCAGATTTTGGGTGTAATCATGACTCCATCCATATATTTCTTCAATTTGAACTGCTGGCATAACATGAAACCTGTGTTGCAACCCACTAGAGCAGCTTTTTTACAAAAACGAGGATTTTCGCGTGACATGTCCTGGAGAGTGACGTGAGGGTGCAAAGTGGCTGAGATAGTGCTGGAAAACTCGGCCAGGCAGGAGGAGCCAGACCTAATGCAATTTCCTCCATAATGCCTTTCAGGAGCCGAGCTGGGAGAGGTAGGGAAGGTACTTGTGCCTTGTCTGTGAATGAGTTGTCTGCAGTGATCCAAACCAAAGCCACGAGTAGGAAAGCAATTAGCAGGGTGTGTAACTAGGGCCTGGAGTGAAAACTTCTTTGGTCCTCATGATTTAGTAGTATGGACTGATTCCTATACATGTGAGAAGTTGCTGGGATAGGACGGAAACTGAAGCTGCATATCTCAAATCTCCGCCCTGTTACTAAATCACTGGTTAATCTCTCTCTCACCTCATCTACTGTGAAAAAACCACCATCTGCTGCAAGTCTTTTTGACTCTAATGAATGGAAGGTCCATCTAGCTCAAGATCCTGTTTACAGCAGTGTCCAAGGGCAGGTGGCTACAGAAACATATGAGAATAGAGAAAACGTAGTGGTATTTCCCCAAAATACTCTCCTAGCAACCACAAATTTGCCAGAGAATGGCGTTTTTAAGAGCCCTTGGTGGATTTCTCTTCCATGGAAAGCTCCAAAACAGAAATAAGAAACAGTCAAAGACTCTACATTTGCCTGTCTGAATGCAGGACAGAGTCAATGGAGTGAAAATACCAAGGAAAGAAAAATCAAGCCTGTTCTGCCTTGTGTAGAATATGTTTTTTCCATGCCGACAGTATCACAGTATGTACTCAGCTGAAATTTCAAGTATGTTTTTTTTTATCTCCATGATGTGGATACATCGGGAAAGCCAGGCTCTGGCAGTATAAATGGCCAGAGCCTTCATGAGGTCAGTGAGCTTCCCCTTACACCACCAGAAATTTTGGCTCACCATAGCTTCCTGTGCTTGAGATTCCCTTGATAAAAAAGGCTGAAAAGAAATATTGCGGGTATTCTTGGGTTGCAGATGTAAATGATGGAGGTTTTTGAAGAGAACTTGCTCAAAAAAATGTCAAAGAAAGGAAAAGAAGTGCATGCTCTGTGTTGTATTTAAAGAAGTTAAGGACTATCTTGGATAGCCTTGTGTGATGTTAGATAGAACAATTTCATTCCGTTTAAGAAAGTTTGCTATCCAACTTTATCAGGCTCCATAAAATTTCAGTATGATATTTTAAAATCTATCTAAAACAGCAAGAACACAGATATGTGCAACACCATGAATATAAATGCAAGCCATTTAAAATATATCTAAGCAAGCAATCCAGGAACATTCTGATCATGCGGGAGAAAAACAGATAATCTGAATTTGTCTATATCCGTGTCTCTCTGTGTAAATATCTATCTATGCATACTCATAAATATTTCATCTGGATCTAGTCTGAATTTGGATTCAGCTCCTAACCTCGATAGGCCGAGTTCACAAATTGCCTGTTCAGTGATCCTGCTTTGTTTTGTAAGTGTGTAAGGATGTGACTCTCACAACCAATATAGAAGCGAAAAACCTCAAAGAAAAAGAAACACCTGAAGGACAATGCCTTTGGTTCTGAATAGTCAAACAGCCTAGATTCTTGCTGCAAGGTGCATTATGAAGGGTAGTCAATTCGCTGCTCAATTTCATATTAGAGGGATTGAAGTGAGGACCTGGTTTCTAAGTAGCTCTTCTATTGACCTTTACAGAAGGCTGTCCAGGGCACTCGGTTATAACGCTGTTGAGCATCTCCCACACTATGTTTGTTCTGTGCTTGGGAAGACTTTTCCTAAATCAGGAGCACTATCCATAAGATATTTTTATCCCCAGAGAGGTTTTGGGGTTTTTTTAATACCTAAAAATTAATATCAGTGATGATTTCATTGGTATGAAATAAGAGAGAAAGAACTCTGGCCACATATCCTTAACTCATCTTTTCCATAAGCTTTTTCTTTACAAAATTATCTGGTGAAACGTATTCAAACATCTGCATACAGGATATACAGTGGTTTCATCTATGAAAATAAGTTTATGTTGAAAATCGCTATTTTTCTATATCCTGTTAATTCAAAACTTGTTTAGGCTAAGGAGAATTATTTGAATTTCTGTCCAAAAGATAACTTTTCAGGTAAGTGTAAGGTCTTGAAAGCAAGATCTTAGAGATAACTGTCTGCTCAAACATAGTTACAGCATGCTACTGCAATGTTAAAACAAGTCCTTCAGCCCTAGAGGACCAGCCCGACTCGGACAGGCAGTGCCCACAGTGCTGCCTTGACTGAGCTAGCACCTGCGAGCTGTCACACTCTTACCTGGGTGGATTGCCCCAACAGGGAAAGGAGGGACCAAGTGGACATGAGAATGCATCTTTCCACAGTTTCAGAGGAAATACAGGCTTCAAGGCTTAACACGGGACCAAAATGTTATTTTAGATAATTGCTTCTCTTTGCTTCACTGTTCCTGGACTGTTAAGTTGGAATAAGATAAATAAGATAAATACTGATCATGCTTACATGCTTTTCTGTTTTCTCAGTGATATGACTCACCTGAGAAGTTGGAGCCACTCAGGCTCTGGGTTTTGTTTGGTTTCTAGGAAAAGGGAATGTGCTGCATAAAGGCTACTTGCAAAAAAAGAATATCAGTTACTTCTGGTTGACTTAAAGGGAAGTACTATTAATCTTGATCCTCATTAAACAAATTTTTCTGAAGATTTCCAACTGATCTATTATTTATGCATCACATAAATGTGTAACAGTAAGCAAAAGTATCAATATATGGGAAAAAACCCTTAATTTTTATCCTCAGAGATTCACAGAGAAAAGCACTTCAAAAAATTGTCCAGTTGTCTTTTTATAGACTGATTTTTAATGATTTTTTTTTCTCTTCTTACACTTTAAAAGAGTTGAAAACACACTGTGTGAAATGTACCTCTTGTTACATAGTACTACCAAGCTCCTGAGCTGCTGGAATGACAGCACGTGTGGGCAGCCGCAGCACAGAGATATCCAGGTAAATGTGCGCACAACACAAGTTTCACGAATGTAGGTCCCGATTCAGCAAAGTTTCTAAGACATGAGCATAATATTAAGGATACGAATAGTCCCAGTGAAGCTAGTGGAATCATGTTGCTTCCAGTTAGCGCTGTATTCTGAGGCACATGTGCACAAACAAAGCCACATAAACCCCCATCTATCTTTCAGATAGCTCCTGTTGTCAGCTGCTGAACGCGGACAAGTGTGCCCGATGCTGTTCTGGCTTCTGCCGGTATTGCTGCTTGTGTCACCCCGGCGTTAGGCCAAGGGAGCACTGGCAGATGCTCTCGAGGGCCAAAGGAGACTGTAATGAACAGGAGGGAAGCAGGCAGAGGGGCCACATGGAGCTGTAAGGAGCAAGGGAGGGAGATGTGTTGGCTGCAATAAATCCCCTCGCTGGAGCCATAAAACTTGGATTTTTCCCCTTTAATAGGGCTCTCAGTTCCTCTGTAATGTGATCTGAAAAAAATTACATCATTAGAGATGAAGGAAAGGAAGCTTCTTGAAGATCTAGAATGACTCAAACTAATTTGACCAGACTGTTTATTCATTAAGACCATATTCCCTTAAATCCACCAGAGAATATTGATTGCATTATTCTGTTCCTTTTAAAAGTAAACGGTCTCTTCCTGAGCTCATCTAAGAGAATAGGACTGGAACAAAGATCTAGCATAGTAATCTGTGAAGAGGTACTTGCTGTTGTGTTAAAATTCATCACAGCATGGAGCAGTTACGCAGGTGCCTCTAGCATCCCTGTCCCCTAGGGAAGAATTAGATAAGGCTGCCAGGGGCCTCTACACTCAGACTCAATCTAATCTAAAGATCATAGATATGTCTTGAATGTACAGTGTGAAGAAACTCTACCCTTGCTATATTACCCTCATTTTCGAAGGAAATTAGGTCTATGATGTCACTCTGTATTTGTAGTCACATCCACACCCTCTCCCCAACGCCCAGCATGATTTGAACTTAAACCAGTTTTGACCAAATTTGGCAGAGGGGTAAAAGACACACACTCCTGCAGTTCTGTGAAAGCAGGCAGCTGCACATCGAAGAGAGACCCATCTGAAAGTAAGGCAGGCATGTGTGCTCAGCCCTTCTTTGACGCTGGAGAATCCATGTGGCAGAGGGAGGCTTGGAGTGCCCAGCTGTGGCAGAGGAGACTCTTAGCAGAGCAAGACTCTTAGTAGACACTTGGGAACCCGACAAGAGGCACCCACTGGTCCATATAAAACCAGGCTCCCTTCATCCTACCAACCAGGGAGCCACCCTGCTTCCAAAAAGCAGAACAAAGCATCGGTTGGAAGATAGTGGCATCTGTTAATTGTTTTGGTTTATTCTTCCTGGTAAAACCTCAGCACTCGTTACAGTTGTAACATTCTAAGGCAGGTCCGGGGATCCACCTGACAGTGCTGTTCAGCCAGTCCACTGTACAGCTGGGGGGAAGATAAAAGCGAGCATATTCTGCACATCAAGCTGGTTTAGTTCCAGCGCCAAGCATGGACCTGCCTGAGTGCAAGTGGAGCTGTCAGCTCGTACAGGCTTCACTGTCAAGGGCTGTGTCATCTGTCAGTGTCAGTTCCAGCTCACTGTACCACATAGAGGCGATGCACTGGTGCCTCCCAATTGATAACACCCTGCCAGAAGCATGTTACTTTCTCATCTGTCTTCTTGTAGCTGTCAAAACTGGAATCCATTAATTAGTTTGTTCTTGTGAATTTTAGTTGTTCTGAAGACATGTAAATTTCAAAGTTAAGACACACATACACCAAAAAAAAAAAAAAAAAAAAAAAAAAAAAAAAAAAAAAAAAAGAAAAAAAAAGGAAGAAAAAAAGACAACAACAAACCTCCAGGAAGGTGCCAATAGGGGGTTCACAAATCCTAAGTGGCAGCTATTATGAACGGCAAGTGCTGGCTACAAGAACTGCGTCTAAGTGAGTATAATGATGTGGCTAGTTTCACCACGTTGCTTTTAATGAGACTGAGCTGCTTACAGGGGGCGAGCTGCAATGACAGCTAAGGAAAGGGGAGAAGAGAAGGCACCGACTAGTGAAGGCAGCTGGGTCGAGAAGGCTCTCCTTGTTGTTTGTTTAGTGGCTTTTTTTCTATTTTACATGTTACTTACCAAGAGTGGAGGAGAAGTTTGACTGAGCTTTATTTTCCCATGTTTTGCTTCTTATGAAATGAATGATGGGATTTCTGAAGGAGATTTTGACCGCTCTTTGGGTCTGAGAGGAGATGCTTCTCTCTCTAATACTTGAATGGACAATGCTGGCTCTAAACAGAACAGTGGTTCTGTTGAAATTTCCAATGTAAGATACATATGTTTTTATTTTACATGGGTACTTGTGTCTGCTCCCTCACTTAGGGTGACATAAAGAGACTTAATGTAAAAGTTTCAGCAGCTTCCAAAGTGAGTATCCAAAATTGAGTAAGGGATTGGGGAGCCAGCATTGAATGAGAATCAATGGGACCTTAGTGCAGGTAAGTATGGAGTAGTAATTTCTGAAAGGGCAACACATGAGCACAGCCTTGAAACCATTTCACCAGCAGGTATCAGAAGAAATTGCTAGCTCTGCCACAGCCACACAGATACCACCAGGCAGAGGCAGACCCAGGCAGATGCCACCGCAGGCTGAACTGGAGCAGCTGTCTGAATTTTCCACCCAGTCACCAGCATGTGTGTTTCTAAGCTGCCGCTTTCAAATATGAGAATTAAGTTCATGTACTGCTTAGTATTTCTGAAGGTCCCATCCTTATCGCTTACTACAACCACCTGAAAGGAGGATGTAGCCAGGTGGGTGTCAGTGTCTTCTCCCATGTAACATACAACAGGACAAGAGGAAATGGCCTCAAGTGGCACCAGCGGAGGTTTAGGTTGGATATTAAGAAAAATTTCTTCACTAAAAGAGTTGTGAATCATTGGAAGAGGCTGCCCAGGGAAATTGTGGAGTCCCATCCCTGGAGGTATTTATGTGGTGCTGAGGAACACGGTTTATTGGTGGATTTGGCAGAGTTAGGTTAGCAGTTGGACGCTTTGATCTTAAAGGTCATTTCCAAATGAAATGATTCTGTGATTCTAACGAATCTCATGTACAAGCTCACTTCAGCTTGGCTGTCTTGCTTCCTAAAAAACCCTATAAGGTAGTCTACCCAAAGGAAAGCATGTACTAAAAGTTTCAGTACCCTAAGTCCTTCTGCTAGAAAGACAGTTTGCTAATGCTCTGACTAGACATTTTCTTTAAAGAAATGTCAGAATAATTCCCTGGAATTCGTCCTCAAAATAGCTTCTTCTCTCTGAAAAATCAAGGTATCTCCTTCTTTTTGTCCCAAATTATGCCAACCAAGGACATACAAATATATTCACCCAGTGTAAGAGGTGGAGTATATATTAACAGATAAGACAAACCTGCTTCCAGGAAATCAGATCCTTTCTTTGCTTTTGCACTGGTTACAGAAAAGGAAATGAAGCCACAATTTGCAATTCAACAAGGTTACTTCAGTGTCAATAAAATACCTTTCATCAACGCTTTATGGCCATTGTACTTGGATATCTTCATTTGCATGCGTTTACCTTGTGTGGCAATGCACACTTTCCTGGGTATGTGTGCATCTTTTTTAATATCCATTGAAAAATTGGCTCAGAATCAGCTGCTTGGTGGTTTAAGTTTGTTCACTCACACAGGTAATCCATGGAAGAACAAGCATTTTAAATGCTCCTCGGAGAAATAAATAGCTGGTTTATGTGTGTTTTGGGTATTTTAGGTTCTCACATTAAGAAAAATAAATACCATTTATGATCACTGGTTATACAGTTGTAATAACCCATTTCTGAAGTCTTGAAATCTCCACGCTATGTGCAGGAATGGAGCTCTGTGCTTTATCACAGTGCTTGAGCTCCCTTGGGCCATTGCTGTTTTCTGTGGTTTCCAAGACACCCAAATCCTACTAAAACAGCAGTTTGTGCACAGTCAGACCTGGAGCTGGAAGGAGGGGGCTAAACTCCAAATATTTGCACTGTGACAGGAGGGCAGACAGCTGCAGCCTCCTTGTTCCTGCTCCTTGCTTCTGCACTTGGGCTGTCACTGCTCCTCTTCTCCTCGCCAGCAGCCCTGGGAGACAAGGGAAGTGCCTGTCTGCCCATCCCCAGTAGCTGAGCCCCGGGCAGGATAGGTGGCAGGCAGCTTCTTCCCAAGCTATTCAACTGCTTGAAAGAGGGACCCAGAAGAGGCAGCAAGCAGCATCCCCCCTGGTTGGGGGTTACCTCCTCTGGGTGGGAAGTGCATGCCAAGCGCAGCTGGGTGGCTATGAGCACCAAAAGGCCTCCCTACAGGGCTGGCTAGACTTGGCCTGTCATGAACACCTACAATTTTATGCACTGTAGTGATGATGTAGGGTCTCCATATTGCACGTACTTGTAAAAATAAGCAACAGTTACTGTGGATATTTATTGCCTTATTTTGGGAATCTTATCTCTGAAGTGGCAGCAAACAGACCCATTTGAATACAGTTGCTGGCTGTGATGCACATGAAATCAGAAGGCTGTCTCTAATGTTCATAGCACAACGGGACTTTCTGGAGAGGGATGAGGCAGAGGTACTCAAGAGTGTGCTGTACTCAAGAGGTACACAAGGAGTGGCCGGCTGGCCCTCATCAAGCAGTAGCCCCCTAGCTGGGTGCTTTGATGGGAGCCCCCGGTGTTGGTAGATGAGCCCCAGAGCTGTGAGACTGCCTCCACATCCCTCATGCATGGGATAGACATGAGGGTGGGATGTCTTACCTTGTCTCCATGGACATGGAGAGGTTTCGGCTCTCAGCTAGGTAACACATTGTATCTAAATACACTCTCTTGCATTTGGGAAGCCAGACAGTCATTTACAGTTTGAAACTCTTTCATCCCATTAGTGGCCACTCACATCTCCACCTACATTAATCCGTGGGGAAAGAGCAGGACTGAGCAGGGAGAAGGTCAAGAGCAAGGCTGGGAGGAGCAGGTGTCACTCCCCCAGCACTGAGTGCAAACTTTTGTGTTCAGTTCTGTCTCCTGAGTGTCTGGTTATAGTTTGGGATACTCAGACAGTGTAATCTTGTGGACTCTGCTTTGTCACAGGCTGTCATAGCCAGACTAAGGACAGCAAAGGACCATCTCCATGGACATTCGAGAGCTTCTATAGGTCTTGTGGGGTTCCTGAAGTCTGTAACCACCTTCTTTGTCCAGAGTCAGTGTCAAACTTTACTTCTCTGTGCAATGGAAGATTGTAGAGAAAACCATGGTGGAAAAATCCTCTTCAACGGGGTTTGTCCCCAGGACACTCAGCAACATGGAAATGGTAGCATTTACAGCTGGTTAGAGGTAATCTCTTCATGGTCAAGTTCTATCGCATAGGTCAACTATCAATGATAGTTGTTTTATTGTAGAAAGTGGAAACTAGATGGCCCCGAAACAGCCCCACCTCACTTCCCCCGAGAATACAGAGGTATGTGCACCCAGCTGATAGTTTATAATAAAGTCCTTCAAGAGTGCATTTGCCTATGAATACTTAAAGAAAGCTTCTGCTTTCTACAGTGGATAGAAATTCATACTATTATTCACACTTTTTTCTTAATGACCTTCTGCCATAAGAGCAATTTGCTTAGTCCACTCCAGGTGATTTTGCATGATTTGCAAATCTAATTTTTATCTCCACATCTCACATTTGAAAATCTTTTGCCACCATATTAATTTAACATTTTTATCTTTCACCCACCGCGACAGCTCGTCGTGACCTTTAAATTCACTTACAAAGGATAACCCATTGGTTAATCTGGACCAATTGGCCTCAGTTACACACTTGGTGACAAACCATTATTTCTTCCCCAGTTCTTTAATTGGCCAGAATGCTCTTTTTTATCAGATATATTAGCTGTCAGAAGTGCCTGCTAGCCTTTGCGTACTTCCTGGATAGTGTCCAGGTCATTAAAGCAACATCTTCTGTTGAAGTCTGGAATATTTATCCTATGCCAAAATCCTAACTTTCTCCCTGCTTTTTATAATTAAAGCCTGAAGAATATTGGATGGGTCATTCTACAGGTGAGCCTTTTGAGATGGGAAAACTGATACGAAATCTTTCATGTATCTTTTTCCTTTACTCATTCAGCAGTTTTGCTTCACAAATCACAGTTTTATACTATTTAAATTTCTTCTGGTTGAAGTATTTTACTTTTATTTCTGCTGAATTATTTTGCACTACAATAAGGCAGGCACAGTTTCATGGGCAGGGAAGAATACCAGGAAACGAAGGGGCTGTAACCCACAGCATATGATGGGGGAACGGCTATACCTCTCTGTAGTCATCCCTCCCATCTCTCCAGGGATGCAGTCTCATCAGGACCACGTCATCTGAGGATCAGAAAAGACTTCTGAGAAAAAATAACAACTCACAGCTATGGCTGGAGTTCCCACAAACCTCTACAGACCTGCCTGTGGGGGCAGCCCAGCGGCTGAATCCCACCTCATTTGCTGTGGTGGAGCAACTGATACACCTCTTCAGGGTGCTTAGGCACTACTGTACAACTGCCATGAATGACCCACATCCCTTTCTGCATTTAATGTCTAACACAGATGTTGGTAACATCACTCGTGGAGTGGTAACATCAAGATTTTGACTGCCATAAATATTCTATTCACCAGCCAGGAAGACCTGGTTGAAATACTTTTAAAATTAAAATATACTTATTATTTTATACCACTGTGTTTATTGCCATTCATACTCTGAATCCTACATCAATGACTCACAACAGAAGCAAAGGATTTCTTGAAAAGAGATGTAGTAAGTGTGGTAATTCCACAGAATCACAGAATCCCTGTTGTTGGAAGAGACCTTTAAGATCATCAGGTCCAACTGTTAATCCAGCACTGCCAGGTCACCACTAAGCCATGTCCCTCAGCTCCACCTCTATATGTCTTTCAAATGTCTTCAGAGATGGGGACTCCACCACTTCCCTGGGCAGCCTGTTCCGATGCTTCCCTCTCTGTAAAGAAGTTTCTCCTGATATCCAACCTAAATTTCCCCTGGTGCAACTTAAGGCCATTCCCTCTTGTTTTACGGTATGTTATTTGGGAGAGGAGACTGACTCCCACCTCACTACGACCTCCTTTCAGGTAGTTGTGGAGAGCAATAAGGTCTTCCCTGAGCCTCCTCTTCTCCAAGTTAAACCACCCCAGTTCCCTCAGCCACTCCTCAGAGGACTTGAGTTCTTCACCAGCTCTGTTGCTTTCCTCTCGACATGTTTCTTTACATCTGTGTAGTAAAATACTGTTCATTAAAGACATATCTTGTAATGTCTCCAACACCTCCTTTATGCCAGTCTTCAACATAAAGTTCCAAATGGACTGATAGTCCTCAAAATATCGTAAGTTTACTCCAGTTTTGTTGGTGTCATGTGAATTTGAAAAAAGGCCTATCTCAGTGAAAATCTCTTTTGTTACAGATGCTTCTTGCAGCTTCATGTTCTTCCAGCTTTAATATTAACATTCTATGAAGTGTAAGACTAATGTCTGAAGGTATGCCAAGTGGAGATGTTATTTGAATGGCAAAAGATGAAAAATTTAACATAATACTTCTATTCTTGCTTGATAATTTTGGCTTATGAAGCAAAATCACATTATTTTAAAGTAACTTTTTTGCTAGATGTGTGCTTCCCATGCATGCTTTCCTATTTAGATTTGGATTATTTTTGAATAGTTGAAGAACATTTCTGGGAGAACAATGTTCCTGCTTTGCTGTTTGATCAGGAATCAAACTTCACTATTGTCTGGATTTTAATTACAATAAACCTGTTTTTCAGGCAAAACAACAACCCTTAGTTAAAGTCATGGGAGCTGCATGACCTGAATGAGGCATAAGGGCTCTACTAGATGTGATCTCTGTTGAAACCTGCAGTGTCACCTATCATCAAGCCCTTCAATCTCCAGTATACAGTATGTTTAAATGCTGTGTAAATATAGCTTTTGCACTTCCATTCATCTTTGTCTCACTTCTGCCACGATGCTGCCAAACAATGCTGGAAGCCACGGCGAGGCTGAGCGTGCCGGCTTGTACGGGAGCACATCTGCCAGCAGGCTGATTGAAATGTTCAGGAGGTGAACAACAGCCTGGCTGATGAAAAGCAAGTTCTGCACTTCACAGGGTCTGTCTCAGCCAGACTGCAATAGGCTGCTCAGATTTTTAAGCCTCCTGTATTTTTCGCAGGCTGAGGTCTTGTGTTTGCAAAGGGTCAGTAGATGCAGTTGGATAGATCCCATTCAAGAGGAGGCCCTTTACGTGCATTTATTCTTAAGGAAAGATTTTGCAGTAACTCGAAAGAAAGCATAGCCAGGTCATGGTTTGTTCGGTATTTTTTCCCCATAAGCTGTTGTAAATGTAAGTCTCTCAGAACTGCCTTTCATTTTGGCATCTAAAGCTGGTGCAGACGTTTTCCTGAGGACATGCATTTTAGGTCTGTTATGTTTTCTTCTTTGGTTAATGGATAAGCAGTCTACTTGAATGAGACTATTTCAAAGGCTGGAAAATCAACCTCTAAAAAAATAAGTTATGCAAAAGGCTGTTTAAAAAACCCAGAGACTGGACTCCTCATAGTTATCTGCAGTGAGCATTACTCCCGTGGCTGCACTTTTTGCCATGAGACATGCTGCAGTCAGCCAATAGAGTCCGTGTGAAAATAGATTCAGGTGAGTCTCTGGATGACTTCAGCCTCTTCTGCTGTGGAAGTGGTGGGTAGAGATGAAGCAGCAGTCCTCAAGAAGAAGAGATTATTTCCAGGCTGTAGTAATCTTTTCAGTCCTATTTGATGCCAATAGTGTTGCAAAAAATTAAGTTTCTGTGAGGAACACGAAGATCCACCCATAAGGAGCATCTTGCAAGCCATATGAGAAAATCAGAAAATTTGCCTTTAAACAAGAATGTGAACAACATTTAGAAAATACAAGAACATATAGAAAATAAAGCAAGCCAAACAAGTGAGAGGAAATTAAACTGCACATAGTTTGTCATCTTCACCCAATTTGTTATGTAGATTGGGTGGACAAGGGAAAATTAAGCTTGGGGTATTGCCTAAGTTTTGAAATCATAGTTTAATGCTCATTCATATATTCTCTTTGGAAGTAAAATGCATACAACATGAACACTCCAGCTCAGTGGTACCCAAAATCCAAATAGAGAATGAATACAAAAGAAAATAAAGAAGTCGCAAGAAAATCCCCATATCAACATGCTTAATAATTCATGTTTAGAAAAAACACTAGTATATTAGAGGGCACATATTAATTGCAGCTTTTAAAAGACCTGTGCATGAGAATATTCAGAATAACTGCAAAAAACAAATCTTGTGTAGAAAAGTCATGCATCTGATGAATTTGAAGGCAACATTCCAGAACATTTGCACAAGAGAGTTCCTTAAACAAATGAATTTTTTTAACATAGGGAAACAGTCATTCTACTAACCTGTCCTCAGAAGCAGCTGAGTAATTTTTAATGGAATTCTTTCAGCTCAGACGTCCTGAAATAAGCCACTGAATAAAAAATTTCTGCTCACACGGTTACAGTTTGTCAGCTGAAAACAGAATCTATCCTTAGAGAGGATCGACATACTCTAAGCGTAGCTGGGTCTTACACTGTTACATTTCTGCAGGTGGTGAGTACTCAAATTGGATCCACCAGGCTTTTGGGATACAACCTCATTCAGCTGTCACCTCCAAAAGGGCTTTCTTCCCAAAGCTGCTTTAAATGGCAGCGTCTTTGCTTTCCAGGGACCTGGATGCAGTGCTGCATCTCTGAAACAAGAGAGGTGGAGGACTACAACCACAAACATCCATTTTTAGCACCAAATATGGAATTCAAGTTTTGGCCCAAACGTAATTATTCATTATTTCCACTACAGAAGCTGATCAGAAATTGAACTGAGGAGACTCTCACAAGCAATTATAACCTATCTTCTAAATTATCTTCTTGCAAAGAAGGGAAATAAATCTCCTTCAGTGAAAGCAAGATAAAATTGGGGTTAATTTTATGCCATCTGGGTCCACAATAGTTTACTCTTCTGCTTGTCAGCTGAACTGCTATGTTATTTATAATGCATTAGTACCGCGGCCTCTCAGGATATGCATGTGTGATGTGCCGGTATTCCAGCACCACATTTGATAGAGAACCGTCTCTGGATAAAAACGACGCTAAAGGTAGGAATGACAGCAGCGTTTGTCAGTGCCGAGCTCGGTGTCTGCAGCCTCCTCAACACTGTTAGCTGTTGAGCTCTTGGCTTGTGTGGCTGCTTTTTAAACAGGTTCAACCTATGAACTCTCCTGGATATCAAATGGGAGCTGGAAATGTTTGGTGGGATTTTACGGAGACCTGATGTAAGTAAAGTACCATGGAAATCAGGTGCAAACTGCTGACTTTGGCAAGAAAACACCTTTAAAATCTATTGTAAGCCTGGAGGGGGGTGTAATCTGCGGACAATCTTTGTCCAGTTCTCTGTTTGTAATTTCTGATCTGTATTAATATTCATCCTAACGCGGCCCCGGTGCGGAATTGCTATGCGTTTGCTCTAAATCGGTCAAAACTCCTGAACCAGCCATATGGTGTGAATCCGTTTGTCTGGTAGCACAGAGTCTATCTTTCACAGCCCTGATGCACATACAAAACTGTCTGCTTTCACTGCTTCGTAGCAGTGTTGTAAATATAACTGAACTTGTGAAAGAAACAAGGTGTTAATTGATGGTGTACATATTCGCCCTCATAAACGTCTGCTCCTAAACGACTTTTCCTGGTTTCTAAGGAAACCCTTATTCCTTAAAACGGCCGAGGTTTTCGCTCGCAATACAGTTTAAATTGTTAATCATCTTTTTGCCGTGAGGGGAAAGGTGTAGATATGACCCATCTGTATCTTAAACAGTTACTTTGAACTTGGAGGAAGGGAAGATTTTTGTCATTGCCTACTTGTAGGAAACCATCAATTCGCACATTATGGAAAATGTGAGAGCGTATTTTCAACTCCAGCTCCTGACTTGCTTAATTAAGACTGTGCTAGACATGCCAGAAGAAGGGGTCTCTGTGTCTGATCATGTGCAGGCATTTAAAAAACAGTTGCCTGTTGTTGCCTCACTCATTTTACTGGTTCGTTTTATAAGGCTGTACTGAGATAGGTTGGCGTCACATGAAGGGGACGCTGTGCCAATAACTGCAGTGTCTTCCCTTCAGTTGGGGCTCGTGTCACTTTACTTCCCCACTGCATCCCTCAAGCCGGTTGAAGCAGAGTTATCAAACCCAAGGGACCAAAGCTGGGGGCCAGCTGCCTGTTGGTGCATCCCAGGACAGTGGATCCTCCTGGTTTTTTCCTCAGCTTAAATCACACTAATTTAAATGAACTCCCTAGGCTAATGTTCTTTTTCTACAAAAGCAATCGCTGTGTTGGTCAAAACAAGATTAAGGTCTATAAATAAGAGCATGTATCTATTATACTGTGCTTGATTTGCATTTAAAAAGAGTATGGGAACCTCTGTCACTTAGAGAATGCAACCACTGTAGCAAAAGCCACATCAAAAAGAAGCAGGCCAGATCTCAACAGACCTGGTAGGATACCTGAGCCAGTGACTATGTGAGTTATGTGCCTGCTGACTTACACACTGCAGTGCAGCTACCTGCCCCTCCCAAAACACTGCATGTCTTTCCAGCTACTTGGACATGTGCTGATCCCTGCCCTTAACAGGGACAAAGCGGGGGGTGGGGAGGAGGGTTGCTTAGGAAAGCCACAGACGTCTTTTGCTGTCCAAAAGTGACCATTCCTGTCACTTCCTCACAAAATTGCATGATATAATCTAAGAATTATCTCTTTATTATTGCAGGCAAAGCTTCAGGAAAAGGATATGAAGAGCTGTGATTTTGTGATTTCAAATCATAACTGGAAAAGCAGACCTGTGTGTCTGCCACATCCTCGGCCCTGCTAATGCTCTTCAGCTTCCCAGGGCAGTACAAGGGTTAGCAATGCCTGCTGGCCTCAGAGTCCTCACAGTTTCAAGGCTTGGAACGAGGTGCCCTGTATTTCTAAGGCACAGACTCCCACTGTGCTTTGCATTGCTTTATCATTCCCATGCACTGCTACTCCTTCCCAATTCATTTTTAGATTTAAAAGGAAAGAGGTAGCATGTTATTTTTGCTGTGATTATGATTTTTCCCAGAAAGAAAAGGGAATTGTCCAGACTGTATTGTAATGTCTGAGTCACTGCCAAGAAGGTTTCAAAACCATGGGGATAAACCTGCCTGATTGCAGGTGGACAACTTGTCGTAGTTGTTATCAAATAACTCTCCATCAGTCCTGTCTTTCAGCCTCCCCACTCAACAACTGCCTTGTTAGAAATTACTGAACACATTTTCACTGCCATAAAAATTGGCCAGAGCTATATTTCTGGATTCCAAGAAAGCTTTTGACAGCCAACCATGATACTTTATGTAATAAGTTGTCAGCATACAGTGTATCACCTAACGCTGTCACTTGGCTTAGGTCAAAGCTGTCAGATTGCCAACAAAATAATGTTACTAGAAGCACTAAATCTTCTCTTCAGCCTAGTCCTGTTGGGGTCCCTCAGACATAGTCCTTGGTCTGTTATTGTTTATGCTGTGTATAAATGACCTACTGCATGAATATGCATGAAACCCAAAGCTTACATATATATAGACAACATTGCCAGCAGATGCTGCAGTCAGATTTCAAAAAGGTCTGTAAACCGCTAAGGGAGGACGGCTTACGGTCGGCGTATGGTTTTAAAAGCGCACGTGTAAAATGTTTCAGATCGGGGTCCAGACTTGGAGCTTCTCTGTTATACTCTCAGGTTACATTTACATTGCACATTAACATCCGAGTTATAGATTTGACCCTTTGACTGTAAAAGCCCCAGATGAATTGTGAAACACTCAGTAAGCCCTGGGGTGAGGGCCCAAGAGATGAGAAGTGAGAGAGACACCTGAGAGGGGGATTTGGGAGCTGCTCTGCCTGGGATGCAGCTATGAACTGCCCCGATGCAGATGGTCTCTGGGGACTTCTCTTTTCCTTTCTTCTGGGCTGTGGTGTAGATTTTGCTCAGCTGACCCTGGAGGTGGGGAAAGGAGGGAAGGAGGAGAGAGAGCCTGTAATCAGGACAAGTTCTCAGTTGAGGGGGTGAGACCACGAAGTCTGAACTGTGGGTGCGATGCTCACAGTGTGAGGCTGCTTTGGTAAACAGAAACAATTTTGTCTCTGTTATATAAAAAGAAGTTTTAATGAGACCAAAGCAAAACCTTGTCTTCTCTTTTCTCAAATACCTCTAATTAGCCTTTTAAAAACACAACCTTCCCAAAGCACTCCACACAAACAAGTAGTCTCAGAAGTACAAGGTGTTTTAAGGATGTGCACACATCCATCATAGCCAGCACACCCCGCAAAGAGTGCAAACCAATATTGTGCTGTCTTGCCTTCAGTTTGACAGCAAGTACAAGGAGGTGAGTACCTACACGAGTGTGATTCCTTCTTGACCCCTGAAACTCTGGCCATCTGCTTCTACTTTCATGTGCATCGCTACTGAAACTTTATTTTGATGAATTCTTCTGTAGGCTGGAATGAGGAAAACCTGAGTCAGACTCTTGGAGAAAGTACAGCAGTGAGAAATTCTTACATATCATAATGACGTATCACATAGGAAGAGAGGAGAGCAAGTGAGACACAAATTCAGGCCAGGAGTTTCAAAAGTAACCAGTGAGTTAAGGCTTCTCAGTTTCTAGATGCCTGGCATAGGGGTCTGTAAAAGGTCTTAGTTTCCTTAATGCTGAACATTAACAGTCTCTGAAAATTAAGTTCATTTAAGACATTAAAATTCAACACTGAAAGGCTGATCTAGCTTAAAAAATATATAAAGGTCAGACACCTTTGCAAATGGGATGAGAGGGCTCAGTGCATCCTCTCGCACCAGTTCATGCACGCTTGCAGAAGCATTCTCCATCTAAGTTTACACTCCTAGTCACAGCTGCTGGATCCATACTGAATTAAATGGGTCCAGGAGCTGTTTTCTGGCTCTGTGGCTCAAAAAGGCACAGACTTACCAGCTGCATGGCATTAGGCTCTGTCTGGCTCTCCCTTGGGCCCGTTGGAATGCTCCTACAGGCCTAAGATGTAATTGTGGCATTCCGGCTTTGTCCTTGCTGTGTTTGGCATGGAATCCTGAAGGTCTTAACTCTGTGATGGTGATGTTTTCTTAGCAGGAACCCCAGGCTTTGTGCTGTGACCGCATGGGGAGAGGCGTTGGAGAGAGCATCGTGGATGCCCGCAGGAGAGAGGGAGCCAAATCTGGCCCGTCCTCGCGGATAGTGCCAGCCGAGCATCCAGGCCAGCCACGTCCCGGCACTCCCTGAGGAAGAGAAGCCAGCAGATATCAAGACCGTGCCGAGGTGTGAGCTAACAGCTAATAGCTAAGTAGCCTAGATGGCCAGCAGTCAAGCTGGCTCCCCAGCCCTTTTTGATTTAGCGACACAGACATAGCCTTTGACAACTTGATTTTTGCTTTGAGAGCAAGTGCAAGGCTCACGGAAACATCCACGGGGTGTAACGCGTGACTGCGGTTCCCGGATCGCTCTGCCAGTGCAATCCAGGCGTGAACATGGCCAGCAGTCCCCTCCACCGCGGCCCACGGCTTCCCGGGAGCCCAGCCTGACGCTTGCGGTAATTTGTGCCTAATCCTGGGGTTGCTTGAGAGATGAACAGAAGGATGAAATCATCTTATCTGGCAGCTTTATATATGACTGGGAGGAAAAAACCCAAACTCGAGTCTCTTTTATCCCTTCGGTATAAAGGAACTGTTATAACCATTTACAGATCTATACATTTAGGGGTTTATTGCTTTGGTTAATGATATGATTTAAATGGCAGCGCTATCAATTATGTGGTCAATAACTGGATGCAATTATTATGCCAAAATGCATTCTTATATTAATGCTGGTGTGACGGCATTTCAAAATATAAAGCGGCGGTGGATATGTTGTGACTCAGAGCAGAGAATCAAAGTCACAGCATGGGATGGCAATAAAGAAAAGAACACAGTAATGAGGAGAAGAGTCTAAGAGAGAAAAAAAGGCAGCACTTGACAGACTCTTTGCAAGTTAGAAAACAAGCAGTTCTGAGAGCCGCATCATTAACGAAGCCTAGTTTACTCTGAAACTGTGTCCTATATTCTTATTCCCCTCCTCCTCCCCATCAACCATCCCAAATCCTCACCGAGTTTCCTGTGGTTTCGATACCCTCCCACACCTCCCCCAGCACTGTCCTGTCTCCGCTGTCCTCCCTGCCCTCTGAAGAGCAGCGTGCACCCTGGCCAGTCCCGAGGGATGAAGGTGTCGACCAGCTGGCCAATGAGCACCTCCTGCTTGGCCAGCTGGCAACCAAACCCCACAGAAAACTGCTGGGCTCAGGCTCCTGCCGCTGAGCTCCTCCTCGAGGAAATCTCCAGCACAACATTTCCTTGGATCCCTCTTCCCTTTGCAGATGCTGCTTTTCACAGTTTCTAATAAACTCACGTATCTGAGAGCTGCAGTTGGTAAAACTTCTTCAGTCATCAGTGGATTAAAGAAATGATGAGTGACGGGATGGGAGGAATCTCAGGCAGCACAGGTTTAAGGGGTTTTTTCCTTGCAAAACTGGAAAACCGGATCAGAAATCCTGTCCCATATCTACATTTCCAACGGAGAGCTACAACAAACAGCTCTGACCAAAGGTCTCAATTACAGCCTCTTTCAAATGCTTGTTTTCTCTTTAAAGAGATATTCAGGTCAGCTGCATTCTGCTATAACGTAAAGACCAACAACTAAAACTCAGCCTCACTTTCCCTCAGCTGTTGGTATGCCATGGAAAAAGTAACGCTGCCCTCGAGCTGCTCGTACAGCTCAGTCCGAGCGCTGGCTCATAGCTGTAGTCCTCATTTTAACTGCAGAGTCAGGAGGCTCCCACTCTTTCAGCCCACAGTGTCCGGGGATAACTGAGGCAGGTTTGGTGTAAGAAATAATCAGCAGGTTTCAGCACTCACAGCGACCTGGGATTCTGTGCAGGACTGCTTGACGGCATAATTAAAAGCCTAGTTCAGAATTAAAGTTCAGCTGCCACTTTTACCCTTTTTCCCTGTCTTTGAACCTTTGATTTTGCTACATTAGCAGTGTTCTAAGAGAATTCCTACGAATTTTTTTGTATTTCTTTTAAATGACAGGAATAGAGCTATTCTGCCACGTACCTAGATCTGTTAGCACTGGAGCACCTGAGGCTGTTCAGGAAGTACAACCTGAGATCGAACTTTCTGCCTAATTTAATGTAAAACTTCATGAGTTATGTGGATAAAACTTGGACCCTGGCAGTGACAAGCGTCTCTCTGGCAGCTAAGCTTTCCGTACAACTCCAATAACAATTGAGAAAAGCGGGGTGTGATTTACATACTCCTACTCTAGGCATTCCCACAGAACCGCTAGGCTGTGATCACAGCACATTATTAAAGGCACAGGAAGGACATTTTATAAAAAGCCTTGCCATTTTTTCAAATCGCAGCTAATTTGCACCAGCTGACAGGAAGCACATTTTGCTCTCCTACACATCCTCTTTCTCAAAAAATGTCCTGTTTCTGTTTGTTTTGACAAGTTTGGTCTTATTTTATAAAGTGTTTGGTTTCCTTAAATTTTAAAAAAAGTCCAAGCCAGCTCGTTTTCCAAATAAATGGATAAATAAGTAATTACAGAATTGAGAAAACACTGACAGCTACAAAGGAGGAGGTGAAGAGTAACGAAATCAGAAGCGGGTGAAAAGGTAGAAATGGTTATAGAGTTGGAACCGTAAACGTTACGTACAGCTTTGTTTATGACCACGTCCGACACACAGGCACGTCCATGCTGGGGTAATGGCAGCTACACGGCAGAGCGTGGAACTGCGGGGAAAGTTCTGGAGCAATGACAGCGTGAGCAAATCATTCGTGTGTATTTGACCACCTCACCGACTCCCTGACTATCCGTCCATCTGTACTGAAGGTCTTGAGATGTTCCAAACCTCTGAACAGATTAAGGCTTCTCTTCGGAACTAACCTACTACAGCATTTCTTTCGTATGTATGTTCTGCAGAAGGAGCAGGACAGATGATTTGTATAATTGGGAACGAAATCTCTCCTTCCTAAAGATGCAGAGGTTAGCAGAGTCACAGAGGAGCCTGGGAGGAATGCAAGAGAATGGATTTTTAATGCAGGACAATTTTGTGCTGAAAACCTGGTGTAGGCCGTTATAAAGTGGCTTTTATGGCTTCCTGTGAGTTGTGCATCCATATTATTTGCTTCCTGGCTAAAATATGGTTCAAGGCTATGGATCCACATTGAAGTTTAATAGTTATTTCAACATCAGAAATATTTGCTTGACTTGTATCTCCCAATGTCATGGAAGTTCAAATACTGCTGAGGCAATATTTTAAGGCAGAAAAGCGAGTTAAAAATTTGAGGCCAACAGGTCAAACATTCCATCGTTTAAAAAAAGAAAGAAAGAAAGAAAGAAAGAAAGAAAGAAAGAAAGGAAGTTGAGCATCTATTTCTTAAAAGATATTCAGAAGACCACCAGATCTCCTGCAAAAACTTGCTCTTTGGAAGATGTGTGTTTTAAAAATGCAAAAGAAGACTCTTAATCAAAGAAAGCTCAGTTCATTCCCTTCCCCCCCCCTTTTTAAGGAAAATAAAATATGGAAATACGAATTGAAGAGTATGTCCACGAGACACTGCAGGACGCTACCCAAGGGTGTTTGCTGTAGAGAGGAGGATAGCTGTATTAAAATGAATAGTTTTGTGGGGAAAGGATAGAGAGTTGTTGCTGTAAGAAAAAAAAATCTTTTTGATTGACATGAGAAATTGCTGCCACATGAAACAGTTCATCTTCTTTGAAGGGCTCTTTTGTCAGTGAGGTCAGGTCAAAGAGGTTTGAAAGGTCCTCATCAAAGGAAGTTGCCTTTCTAGGCCCAGTGCATTCCCTTGCTGGAGCAGTCTTGGCTTCAGGAACTGTATGGAGATGTGGGAAGCTGGGGGACGGCAGCTGCATAGCTAAGCAACCACGACTGGCTGAGCCATGAATCAACACTGTCACCTGCTGTGGGCAAGATAATCTCATCGTCGCCCAGGCCAGTGGAAAACTGCTGCACACGGGCGAGTGGTCAGCTGTGGTTGTCTGACTGTAGCACAGTGCTTCTCAGTGTGTGCATGTAACTACAAAGCAGCAGGGAGTCCCTGTGCTCACCGCCCCCCGCCCCAGAGTCAGAATTCGGGTTTGTAGCTGAAATAGCAATGTAAGCCATGTATTGTGTCCCAAAACCCAGAAATCCCTCTTCCCCACTTTCCTGTCTCAGTGCTATGCTTCATCCCTCGGGCACCTCCACTCATCCAGGAGTGGGAGAGTCCAAGTTCTCCCCTTGGTGAAGGAGCCATGCCAGAGAAGGGTATGGCACCTCTTTGCGATGTGAAGGAGCAATACTTGTTAAATTCTAGACCTAACCCTCTGGTTTAACGCGCCTGTGCCACCCCCTGCTCCCGTGTCACTAGCCCATTTTGCAGGCACCCTCAACCACCACACTCAATGATGGAGATGCTGAACCAACCAAACCAAGGACCTGGGTATAGTGTCTCGATGTCACACCCAACCGATTAGCCAGGCACCGCGCTGCAGTGGGCTCAGCTGAACCAAGGCATTGCTGCTGCAGCCTCTGCCTGTGCAGCGAAGGCCACCACAGGGGCGCTCCAGCTCCAGAGCTGCCAATGTGCTCTGGCCCAAATACAGCTCCTGTTCAATGTGGGATGAACAGTACAGGTGGCTGTACTTGCACTATTTCTGGTAGCTAACACCACTTTCTGTATTCTGCCTTTTCTTCTGAAAGCCTGTTCCAAGCATCTACTCTTGCTTAAGTTTTAGCTTTCAAGAGACCAGGATGGCAGTCACAGTCTGATGAAACCTGAGCTCTTTCCTTTCTGTCCTGCAGTTCGCCAAAAATCAGAAGAAAATTTACCTCCTCCTTTTTCCTGGTCACTTGGGGATGCCCCACATGCTGCAGGGGGGTCCTGCTCCCGACTTCCACCCAGCTCCCACAGCCTCCTGCTCCAGGAGGACCCAGTGTCACCCCACAGAAAGAAAGTACAGGAATTAGTATCTCCTTGAGATGACAGAAGCAGCTCACACCTCTCCCAGCGATGTGCGAAGCCCAACTCTGGTAAAGGTCAGGTTTGGTTTTTTGATTTTTTGGGGTTTTGCAGGGTAATTTTCCAGGACAGCTTAAAAATTTGGGGGCTTCTGTTTGTTCCTTAAAGGAGAGCTGACCTTCTGATATAATCATGCGACTCCAGGCTCTGTCTCCTTGGGCAGGAATTTCAGGTACTCAGTGCCTTAAAGTCTCACTCAGCTGATTGCAGGCAGGTTTTACCCACCACCACTCACTCAGCCACATCCTGAGTTATGTGAAAAATCACCTTTGCTGATTAGGGCAGGGCTTTCTTCCTGATTGCATTGCCCTGTTTACTGTCATTGAATTTTTGAATCAGGAGGACGTTTTGTTTGTTTCTCAAATTTTAATTGCTGTATGACTTTCTCTTCTTCACTAACCTGCTTTTACGTTTTAGCAAACACTTCCAGAGATAATTGCCAATTTTATATATTCGTGGAAACCCAGCAGATACGTACGATAATAACACAATTTGATATTTATGAAGTGCCACTTTTCTATAAAGGTAGAATTTCGGTTAATTATCACTGGGCTGTTTATTAACACTTGGAAATGGAAAAATAATGAATGGGCACATCGTTTATTCATTAAAATGCTGATGATGAGTTGCCCCATTCATAAATTAGCCTTGCATTTCACTTCAGCAAAGCACTGCCTGTGCTGGTGGGTTTTGAAGGTCAATTGTACTTTAACCCATGGCTTCCTGTGAACAGCAAACCTGTCGCCTTGGAGTGTGATCACAGCGACTCCTGTCAACCAGAGTTATTCAGTGAGGAGTTTGGCTGGCAGGCTGTGCAGGCGAGGGAGGAGAGCTGCAGTGGGTGCCATCGTTCAGGAGGTATTTCTCTTCCGCCTGGAAGCGGTGCATCCATCTCTATCAGACGGTGAGTACTGATGCACCAGGTTGGGAAGGTGCTCCTGTGGACATCCCCTGAAATCAATGCCCTTCCCATCCACAGTCAAAACCCAAGCTGTTCTTGGGGAAAGTGCTGCCTTACTGCTGACCCTTTGAGGAGATATTGCACCCCCCTGCCTGACAGAACTACCTGGGCAGGGCATTTTAATGTTGATGCAGGCAACAGAGAGAAATTCAGGGCAAGTATCTGGATATTTGGTGCACCTGTTACACTTGTTCCATGGGTGACCCCTCTCCCATGCCCGGGAGAACTGTGGGAGAGGCAGAGTTGGGACAGAGAGATTGGGCAGAGGGTGTCTCCTCAGAGACGTTTGCTATGCAGTGCAGCATTGAGAAGCAGCTAAGCTGGAATGAGATCTCGTAGAGAGGCTTTTTCCTGAATTGTTACAGTCATAGAAATTACCAAAAACTTCCTTCCAGGATAATGTTGGCCCTGGGGTCAGTTTAAAATTTCATATTTCATTCTGCCCTGAGGTCAGTTTAAAATTTCATATTTCATTTTGCCCATCCCCAATCTTCCAGCAGCACAGTCTGGACCCTGCCTGGTGCCCTTCAGGAGCTGCTGGTAACTGCTGCCCCAGGGGCAGCAGGATGCTCTCTGTAAAGTTTGCTGGATGCCTTGGATATCTTGGCACAGAGGTGCTGTTGAAATGTCAGATGTTATGAGGGGAACAACTCTCCCATACGTGCTAAACATGACAAAAATGAGAAAGTAGGTGCTGAAATATTCTGTGGTGGTTAAATGGAGAAAATGTCTTCTAAGCCTTCTTTGAAGCCTGTTTCTGATGGGTTTGAAGTAATCCATAACACAGCTGGAGCTTGAGAGACAGCTTGAAACGATGCAATGAATAGCTAATAGTGGCCGTTTCCAGGACAAAATACACACCAATACCAGGAGCTAAGCAAGCACTCTTGGCTGTGGGCTCTGCTACTGGCCTCAAGAAGCTGTAGGCTCTCCTGAGAAAAAGCCTAAGAGAAGGAAAGTTAATGCCATTTGCCATCATAACTCAGGTCTAGAGATGAGTTACCTTCTCAAGTGCTTGTGGTCAGATTCTACTGGTACCCCCAAGCATATATCCAGTTCCCCTGAGCGTGGTCAGCAGTAACATTAAGTAGGTGCTCCTGTGAGTATCTTGGCCACTAAGCCATTTTCAGAGGATGATACTCCTTTCTAGTAGCAGAATCATTACTTGCTCAGGTAAAGAGGAGCATGAAGCTTCTCTTACGAATGACTGCAAAGCAAAAGAATGATCCTAAAGGGCTGCAGAAGGACCGATGTAGTTATCTAAGTGTGAAGGCACCTATAAGTAAGGTGGGTTTTCTGATAAATGGACCTGCAGTTACCTTGGACGGCACCAATATCTCTCAGGTGTTCGTGATGCACAGAGTTGTTCAGAGGTAAGTTCAGGCTGTTAGTTACTAAGACTATACACTGGCTTTTTTTTCTTTTCCAGTGGCATGTCAGAAAACAAGAATGCACGAATCAAATTCAGGTTTATGGTTTGTGGGTTTTTTTTTTTCAGCTGTCTTTAAAAATGCATAAAGATTTGCTTCAAGTGTCACTGTTGGAGTTTTACTATTATGCTAACAACCCAGGCTACCTGCTGAATGCAACGGGCTACAGGCTCCATTTGGGGATTTTGCCTACTGCGAGCATTTTTTCGTTTCTTTTAAAATAAAATAGCATTCTCAAGTGCCTACCTTGCAGAGTAACTTTCATATTTTTAAAATAAAAAGAATGTTTAGATAAATTATCTCTGCTTTCATACATGTTGCTTATAAAGTCAAAGAAAAGTATTTTTGCGTTTTTTCCCTTATCAACTACAACTAAAATGCAAAACTTTTACCCAGTTTAAGGTACACTAAATTCTTCTGAACACTGTGATCCTTCATAAGGTATGAAGGATCAACTGAATTTTAAGATACATTTCAAATTAAATGAGTAGCAAGGACAAATTAAGGTTAGCGTTCGACTTTTTTTGAAGTACAACTTATTTTCTTGCGAAAGTACAGCATCGGTTCCTGCAAAGCACTTCTTCTGTTATTGATTGGAGAGATATAATATATAAAGCTGCTGCCTGTACCACTCTACAATAATTAAAAGTACTTCATCATGCAGCTCCGAGATTTATTTTAAATGCACAAAATATGTTCCTTATTGTGATTCGCGGGAATTTACTGGTCTAATTTCT
>NW_010415863.1:3732-4727 GCF_000710305.1 Buceros rhinoceros silvestris | reverse complement strand
TATATATTGACTCTGGTTTATTTATAAACCAGCTGTTTAAATTACCAAGTTATTTACATTGTTATTGTCTCCATCATTTAGTCACCATTTGCAAAGATTTCACATTGCTCTTAATTTGGCACTCTGTAGCGCTCAGAGTGCTTATGGGAGAATGTTATTTAGAACAGAGTCAAGCAAGCCATCTTGGTATGGGTGGTCGGTCTCCTTGCTCCAGACAGGCTTGTTCTCTTGGTGACCTCCTTTGCAAGGGGACAAAGTGCAGGACTGAGCCCTGGAGAATGTTGCAGCTACTCATCAAAAAAGAAAGGAGATACTTTGCAAGGAACTGTAGATCCAGGGGGCTCAGCTGCCCTCAAGGTCTGGATTAAAGAACCTCAGTGGCAGATATTTATAGTGTTGGTTAGCTGTAAATCGGTCTGTTCAGGAGAGGAGGTAGTGCCAAGGGAGGGACACGGTGGCCCAGAAGTCCTCCTAGATCCTGACTTGGTTCCAGAGTTACGTGAAGAAAGGAACAGGCTTTGGGTGGACTCGACCGGCCCCATTTCATCTTAGTCTACTGGCAATATATAAAACACAGCAAGAAGACAAGGCTCTGAACCTGCTATAAGACTAGCTGAGGAAAACAATTATTAAAGGAATATTTCATTCCTTAGAATGAGGTCATTACCTACTCCGTATTTTGATTTCTAGCAGCATTTTTTAAAGAAGTCTTAAGTACACAGTGCACTACTTATCTTCATAGCACTCACTCTCTCCCTTTCTTCTTTTCTTTTCTGCTTTAAACTCTGTGTGTAGAGGATTGAGAATAACAGCTATTATTTACTGCGTGGCTTTTATCCCGTGGCCAGGTCTCACGGTGAAGGGCCTCCCTGACTATCTCCAGTCGAGAGACAACTGTCGAGCAGACTGTGATGAAGAGCAACCCCGGCGGCCCCTGTGGGGAGGGGGGCGGTGGGTGCCCCAGATGCAGGGACACCGCACTTCTGGAGGGAGGA
>NW_010415863.1:0-3616 GCF_000710305.1 Buceros rhinoceros silvestris | reverse complement strand
GTGAAGGGGGGTAATTCCTTTGTGGGCCCAGCCAGTCCCAGCACGACGGCAGACTCGCCTGGTGCTGTCGGGACCCGGGGACACTGGCTGACACCGCACCAGAAGCCTTTCAGCATGAATGAAAGGGATTACAGCTCAAGTGTTTGTGCAGGGCTCTGTTTTCAGTTGGCTTCAGGATGATTGTTGGCTGGGTGAGCCTGGAGAAGCAACTCGTGTTTTAGCTTGGGTTGACCTCAGCACCACAGCGACTGGGAGCTGTATACCTCCTTTATAACTCAGTTTTCATTTCCAGCAGCAAAAAATGAACAGATTCAAACCACCCAAGGGGAGAAAAAGAAAAAACACAGCTGTTTGCTTGCACTGAGGTTTATTTCCTTCTAGGTGCTTCTAGAAGGAGTCTCAGATGGAGGTACAAGCACCGCAAATGCCGTGCAAGGCACATGCAAGGGCAGCACGGCAGTCACCCATGGCTTCAGGACACGAGCAAGGCAGCAGTTGTCTACATCTCGTCTTAAAACTGGGGCCCAGCACGATGCTGAACCAAAGGTGCCCACCGGTCACGGTGCCTGCCACCCCATCTCTAGTCATGACTGCCACTGTGATGAAAAGCCCAGCAACAACAACAACTAAACCCTCCAAAATAGCGTGGTTCCTTCCGCTAGGAGATGATTGATTTTTTCTGAAGGAGCAAATCACTGAAACGGAGGCTGCTTTGTTGCCTGATATTTCTAAATATCCTGTACCACATAGGGGATGAATCCCTTCCCTTCCCTTACACAATGCTAGCAGATTCAGATTTGGAATAAAGAGAATTTTTTTTTTCAAGGGGCTTTGGATCATTGGAAGGTTTACATTCAGAACAATTCTAAGGGAACTGAAAAAGTTGCAGAGGTATGGGGCCGTTCCCAAGCCAAGAGATGCTGATCCAGAAATTTTACAACATCGCACTTTCTCTTGAGATATCCAAAATGCCATGAATTATGTATCCAACCTTGAAATGTTGTTAAAAATATAATAGAAAGTCACATATTGTGCATATTTAAGTTTTTTCAATACTCATTCTTCATAGTTTTGAGCCAAATTTCTTCTCCTCCATGACATTTGTCCACACTGAGAACTGAGTCCAAAATATGCTTAAAGGCAATTGAAAGTTGTTTGGAATTTTTCTGATTTAAAGCATTTACTCACGGTGCAAGCTGCCAAAAATCTGAACAGTTTAAAAACGCTGGGCACCTCATTTTCAGTTTTTCTCAGCAGGTCATTCCACATACTGCTTTGGAGCTTTAATAGTCTTACAGGTTTCATTTAATTTTCACATCATGCATTTCAAGATCATTTTCACGGAGTGCCTTTAATAGATATTGTTTTAATTCCCAGAATACAGATCTTCATCGTTATTTATTGTTAATGTTTCCTCTTGGACTGCACCCAAGAAACTGAAGTACTTGGCGCCAGAACATGGCAGACATATAGAGAGAATGCTCTGACAAGAGACTTTGGGATTGAATTGTCTCGTACAGCTAGATGCTGGGTTTGAAAAGTATTGACAGCAAAGGACTGGAGGAGAAGCCTTGAACAGTAGAAGCATTATTATGCTGATAAAATGGAGAGCAAAACGAGTAATGACATTTCTTTTTCTGGTTGTTATCAGCCATCCAGCCTCCCCCAAACCACTGGAGAAGCTGTTCTTCAGCAAACCTTCAAGCTTCTTTTCAAGCTAGGGCAGGTATGCTGGTTTATGCCATCTATGCATGTTCACCACCACTTTTGCAGAGGAAAACCAGTAAGATAGATGTTAGAACTGCATCTGGCAACAAAAGAGAGTCTCCAAACCGTAATGACTGCTCTGAAAAAGATGTATGAATCAGCTTCATTTCAACCCACATGGCCAGCAGATACAGTCAATCACTTACAGGCAGGACAGAGGATAATGTCTCCCCATTCACTGAACTCCTTACTTCACAGAAAGATAAAAAAGAAAAACATTTTAGGGGAAATTCCAGAAAATCTGTGCCTAGAGCACCAGTAGCAGTCAAGGATCCCTGTATACTTCCATATTGCCTTTAAAAAACCTTTTGTTATCAATAATAAAGATAATTAAAACATCGATAGATCACATTTTACACTGAGAAGAGCTAACTATGGTAAGGGAGGAGACAAGAAAAAATCTCTTCTGATTTTTCAAATCATGAAAAAAAGAGACCTTGTATCACACTAAAATAAATTCTTCCTTCTCACAGGTATTGAAAACCTAACCTTTCCTGCTCTGAACCGTATTACTCAGACGGGAGGATGGAGGGAGAGCAAGAGGGGCAGAAGGTGACAGGAGCAGATTGCCTTATATCATCAAGTTATGCATTGTAGATTAAATTAAAATACATACTTTTATGACACTAAGTGCTAATTCTTCAGATCTTAATTAATGGAAGGGTTGGATTTGCTTGATTAAAGACAGTAAAACCCAAACCAGCGGAGACATCTGCTTAAAAGGAGTGTGCATGCTATGCTCTGGAAAGGAACTTTAGAATGGGGAAATTAAATACACTGCTGTATTTCTTAGAGGAGATAAGCTTATTCCTACTTGGAATGTATTTAATTATTATCAAATAGTTTTCTCTGGAACTCTTAAGTTTCAGTATCCTTTTACAGTGAAACAATACCTACTTGAAGGAATCCTCATGTAATGCACCTCCTGGTGCACTGGAAGGAAACACGACAAACCTCTCTCAGATTTAGCAAATGACTTATTTGTTCTCCCCCTTCTGAATCGAATTGATGCGCAGCATTTCCAAGATATTCTGTGTCACCCGGGTTAGTATAGGTGTCACAGCAGATTGTCAAATACGAGATAGCTTGAAAAGCAGCTTTTATTTCTGCTACGGGGTGTGTTTACCAGTCTGCTTTGAAAGAGCACGTTAATTCATTTACACATGTTGCTAGAAGCATCCAGACTACCTGCTACTGCTGTTCACTATTGTTTTGTTATTTCCGTAGCCTGTCTTTTGGATGTTCACGTAGGTCATACAGGACGTATGTATATGCCTATTCATGCAATTCAGTTGTGCTTACACAGCTAGACAGGTTAGAGCTTTGTGGATTTGGAGACTTTTATTTTTGCATGACTAGCGAGGAGGGTACTGTGTTGTGGTGCTTCTTTGTCATGCTGGTGTTGGCCAGTGCAGCAGATAGATGAGTCCTTAAGCTTTCGGTAAAACCTAATGCTGGTCTGGGTGTCAGTGGGGAATGGTAAAAGTCCTGTTATTGCTTAGACTTCAGGATTATATTAGAGGAACATAGTAAATTTTTTTCATCTGTCTGAAATTTCACATCCCTAACTCTATATGTCCATGCAATAAATGAAAATATGTTCCTGCAAAACCTTTTCCATTGGCTTTAATACGTGTGCAATTTTTGCAGAAATTTGAGTCCGTAAAATCACATTCTTTTTCACTAATTACCTGCCCAGTGTATCACAAATAAGATTCTGACACTCCCATTGGACAAAGGTATTTGCAGCTAGTAAAGGTGCAAGGGCACGAGGATGGTGCAAGGCTCCCTCTGTTTCCCACCCTGATAAACCCCACTTTCACAGTGCTGGGAAGGGGCTGCGTGCACC
>NW_010415862.1:0-2958 GCF_000710305.1 Buceros rhinoceros silvestris | reverse complement strand
CTTTCAGGAATTCCAGCCTTTCTAATTTCAACCTGAGACAATATCTTTACTGGTTTCCAGGTCAACTCTCCATGAGATACTCCACCTCCTTCTTGATATTTATTTTGCAGCTTGAATGCTGCTTTCAGAAACTCCGTGTTGGCTTTATTGTTTTGCTTTTGATATATATGCCTAAAATTGACATTCAAACAGATGCTGCCAAAAAAAGAATGTGTTTCAACATACAGCTAAGAACAAATTTTATCTTTCCTGGGCCACTGTAGAAGAAACAATGAAAGTAAGACTTTTTTCCCCTAGCAATTGTAATTAATTTATTACACTGACATTCTACATCTACCATTCTGTAATTACAAAGTTGACAGAAACATCCCATGATGCTACATCTGTACTGATGTATATTGTTCGGGTCTTTCTTTGTGCAAATAAGATTTAAGAGGGAGAAGGAAGTAATCACTTGCTGTGACAAATTGTCAGAATAGCACTTTCAAAAAGATGAAGTGGTTACCTTTCAATCAGGAAAAGAAAAGGTAGGAGGGTAATCCATTTTAAAAGTTTGTCAAGCGAAGGCAAAGCTGAGCAGCTTTAATTAAAATACCTATTATTTGGTTTCCTGTAATAATGTCTGAGACCCCAGCTCTTGGGCTGATCTTCACTCTCCCTGCACTGCACTAATTTCTGATGAGGTACTTGCATACCAGTGTCCATGTTCTCACAGCTGCTTTCAAGTGACCTTGGAAAGAAGTGGAGAGGCCTAGTGTCACTATACATACAGCATCTGGGGCAATCCTGGGGAAGGGCACCATTTGAAGAATGCATTCAGCATTATTTTAGAATAATCAAAAGTTCTGGGCCAAATCTGTATATTGGCAGATCTCTAGTGACTTCAGCCAGTTTATATTCAGCTGAGTATTGGACCCAGTTAAAAGTTTGATTAATACCATAGCCAGTTGCCCTGGTTTGAGCTAAAACTTCCTTGTTTTGGGAAATGGACAAATAGAATTACTCCATGCAAATACGATAATTCCGCATTTAATTGGTTAAGGGGGTCAGGTGAATGTAATGTTACGTCGGGAGCCTTTAAAAGCAGCAGGCCGGGGGAGTGTCTTTCTCTTGGACTTCCAGACGGCTGCACGAGGAGAGGACTCCCACGGATCTGCTCTGCCGGTGACTAGGCCGAACCCAGGCCGAGACCTGAGGGCCTGCATCAGATTACAGACTCTGAACTGCTATTGCCGTCAGTCCCGTACTGTCTGGAATCGGGTGAGAATACTCCGACTCATGGCTGTTCCATACAGGGAGGGGTTTTTTTTCCCTGCAGTTTTTTTTCCTTGCCGCGCGGGGTTTCTCCCGCCCCGTTTCGCTGCGAGAAGAGTTCTGCTCCCTGCCCGAAGCAGCTGCAGAGTCTTCACTCCCCCCTCACTGCTGGGTGCCTGCCAAGAGCACTGACCTTGAACAGACTGTTACAGAACGCTGGTTATCTAAGTCCTCTCTTCTTCGTTTTTTTCCTTTTTCTCGGTTTGTGCCTATATATATAATAGTGTACAGTTGTGTGGTTTTATTGTTTATTAAAAATTTGTTTCAGTTTTCCAAAAACGCAGACTGAGGTGTGAATTTCTTCTTCCCCTTTAAAACTCTTCTGTCTCTAGCAGGACAGAAGGGAATCATTAAGGAATTCGAGGAGCTGTTGCCTCGGTCCCTCGACCCTTAACACCAGTGTTCTTACCCTAATACAAAGTACATTTGCACAGAACTATCACTTATCTAGCAAAACAGTATTTCTGGGGAAAAGAGAGGATGTGACCGAATTAATTTTAAGAAGGTAGGAGGCATTATACCCTCCGTTTACAACTAATGAGGAAGACCAACTATGTTACTTAAAATAAAGAAACGTTTTACAATCATTGCCATAGACAATGATGTCCCAGTTTATACCAAAAGATGAAAGCTGCTATCCCTCACAATTGTATTCTACTTGCTAACGTATAACTGAAAAAATCTTCTCATAGAAACATTAGATTTTTGTATGAGTCCTCTAGACCATTCACTTTATCAGAGAGTCCTTTCCTCTGTATAGAAGGGGATATTCAAGTAAAAAAAAAAAAGCAAAAAATTGTGAAATATCACTTGTGCAATGTTTTAAAAAATAAAACCATTCATTTTCAAAATACAACTTTGTTTGTAATAAAAAAAAAATTAAAAAAAAAACCCCAAACATTGTTCCTCTAGTTTAGTGATTTCTTCTCTTACACCTCTTAGTAATCTCTTTGGGAAAACAAGTAAGGGCAAGATTTTCCTGTCTGTTGTCATCTTGCTGCCTTTTTGTTGAAACTCTTCAGCTTCTGCTATATCCATTTGAAAATTAGATTTCCCGCTCAAGATGGAATAGCCAACTCTCTAATTCCACAGAGGGCTCTATAGTTCCTTCAATGCACTACTTTACAAGCACATTTCTGATTGTTGTTGTACATTGAGCAGCTCCTTCCACTGACCTGCCTACAGTGTGCCACAACTGTGAGCACTCAGACAACATTTACAGCCTATCTGAAAACTGATCTGCTGAAAGTTTCCTCTGGAGGTTGTAACAACTTCATTTCTGCCTTAAATTTAATATATCACTGAAGAACACACTTGTAGGCACTGATGGCAGTTACACCATTCTTCCATTAGGCACAAATTAATGAAATCAATATGAAAAGTAAATACCATTGTAACTACTTTCACCAAGTGAATAGTATTTCTCTAAACCCCTAACATTTCCCCAAAAATTTGTACAAATAATATTTTCATGTGGCTTACACTTCCAATATGTTTGCCTTTAATTCCCTTCTAAGACAAAGGGTTTAATAACAAAGATACTCACATGTTGATACCACTTCTAAGCTGAAATGGACAGTTGAGTTTGAGATTATTAAATCTTTAATTTTAGGCATGTCACCGGTTTGGCCGAGGTAAAAGCCA
>NW_010415861.1:201830-205230 GCF_000710305.1 Buceros rhinoceros silvestris | reverse complement strand
TTTATATATATATTTAAATAAACAAAAATATTCTTAAAAAGGGAAACTGCTAGGGACACTTATTTTTTCTGCCTATTATACAAAATAAATATTGAAGCATAATGAAAGAATAGATTATGCTTGCTTGTGTTCATTGTCACAATTTTTATAGAATCAAATCAAACAGACAATGGAAATGAGTTTTGCAGCTTCGCTATGCCTTCTGGTTATCAAGTGATAAGTTCCTAGCTGATGACCAATTTTTTTTTCTCTTTTAAAGGAGAATAATAATAAAAAACCCCAATTCCAACACGCAGAGTGAAACTTCTAAAACCAGATTTTCTTCTCTCACTGCAAATGCTTCCAAACAGTCGCACTTACAGAACATGGTGGGATATAATTGTTTAGAGCATTCGGTTAGATCGTTTCCTGGTCAAACAGCACAGCACAAGATACCCTGGGACCGGACTCAAATGACAGAGTTTACTAAGTCTGCCCCTACCCACTCTGAAATCTGCTACACTGGAAAGGTTTCTCTGGGCTTGGGTAGCCCTTAGACCTCGAATACGGAGAAGTGCCACTAGATGAGTCTTAAATCATTCAACAGGATCCTGCTCTGCTTCCAGAGAGTCACGAGCAACGCTCGTAGCTTTCTATACCTATCAAAGAGCATCAGAAAGGTGCTCAGATTCTCCAGCCACTAAGAAAGGCAACAGGGATTTGACGTGCCAGGATTTTTAGTTGCTTGCTCCTACTGACAGCCATGGAGAAAGGCAAGCAGAACACCTGAGCCTTCCACCCATCACTCCACAAAATTAGCAAAAGCAGTCTGAAAATCCGTTTTCTCTATTATTTTCATGCAACGTAGGAAAGGCAAGGACAGCAAAATAGGATTTTCAAACCAACAACAGTGAGTCAGGGTGACTCAGAACAGGTACCACTTAGAAACAGCAAGTTCATGCTTTGAAACAGCCTCGATTCCGCTTGGCGACATCTGTATTAAAACAGATTTGCCAAGAGAGGATGTGTGCAGAGCCTCTTTTGAGTGTCTTCATTCTCAAAAATCTAAACCTTCAACACTCAGAGCTGCTCAGCAGTTTCAAAAGGAAAAAAGGGGAAGAAAAAAAAAAAAAAGAAGCCTTTCATGCTCCTGCTCAGAATCATTTTGTAGAAAACCCCCAAACCACAGAAAAACAATTGCTTAGAATGTGCATTTAATGTTAAGGGCTATTCAGGAAATACAAAATGGGTTTTTTTAAATGTTTAACCATATAAACAGGGACTGAGAAAGCATTTCTTATTAAGCATTTTTATGGTTACAGCTACTCTGCTGGTGAAAAAGCAACTACTTATAAAAATAAAGCTAATATTTATGGGCACTATAGCTCAGGAAGGGACCTCTTTTATAAGACATTTACTGCAACAGCCATCACAGCTGAATCATGTTATTGCACAAAAATGAGGGTTTTTTCCAACCCAGGCTAACATTTAACAGCTTTAAGTAAATGATAACATACGAAATTAACATTCAACAGTGCTAAAAAACCACAATAATGGGGACCGAATCTGTGAGATACTGATCATCCTCCCGCCATCTCAGTGCCTGCAACGGGGCCAAGAAGCAGGGAACATTGCGACCACAATAAAAGCATAAGATTTACAGAGCTACGCAGACAATTAACAAATTACTGCGCCCAGGTCATGTCTCCTAGAGTAGCTGCAACCCCAGCGAGTGCAAAACTCCCCTCCTCATTACACTCCCCCAGTATCAAGCACGGGATACAACACGTTGTCTTTAACAACCATCACGAAGTCCGCAGGGAAAAACGCCACCATCCTTGTTCGTCTCCAGGATTAAGGTCCTGATGTTCTCCTCTCCTCGGAAACTGCTGGCAGCCTCATTTGTGAAAACTTCTATTCTACAGCACTCACTCCTTACAGAAAGGCCTAATTACAGAAGTAGGGAGTTACCCTTCCGGACCTCGATGGCATGACCTTTAAAGTGCACGTTCAAGGTCATACTTTAATTCACCCAAAGTCCCCAAGATGATTATTTTACAACGTATGCACTAATCAAAGCCATGCTTTCGGATTTGGCAGACAAGCTGTTCTGTCTATCAGAATAACTCACAGATGGTATGTATGTGACACAACATATTCATCACGTTATATTCTTAGTATATTGCAATTTTCCCCCTTGCTAAATTTTCCGGCGTTCAGCAAGGGCCCTAGGAAACTGCTGGTGCCTTGGAAGAGATACCCTTTCAGCCTTGTTGTCTTTAACTGAATAAAGAAAGAATCTAAAGGTTGAAGAAACTCATTCTCCTGTGTAATTGTAAAACATATTGAATTTGATTTTTTACCTTAGGTACTATTTTTTAACTTCTATTTTCCAGCTCATGTTTGTTTTCTGCTCTTAGTTCACATATTGTACTTTCTTTTTACTTGATGTGTGCCATATTGTTTTAGATTTTGCTCTTACTTCTGCTTATTTATGATCCTTTTTTGACCAAAATCGCAGTAAGATTTGCTTTAGGGGCATTTTTTATCTTTTTTTCCAGGTAGTTGCATGCATAAGTGAACCATTAAAATTGAATCAGTTCAGTGAATCAAACTGAATGACAACAAACTAAAATGAGCAGAAACATGCCTACAGCAACAAGCAGATTACTTATTTTACTTATTTGTAATGGTGCCTTTTTTCCCCTCCCTCTACTCCAGTTCTTCTGATGAAATACAGAACCACATTTTTTTTAAATACTGGGATGAGCTTTCAATCCTGACTGCCATATAGATTTTACAAAGGAAAATGCACGGAGGGAACATGCACCCACACAAGGTTAGGTTTCAGAGCTGGCCCTGCAGTCTGTTTTAAAGCTCATCAACTGGAGGAGTCAACCAGCAAGCACAGGCAAGGGTTCATGAAAACAAACTTCCTGCTCCCAATTTCTCTTGCTCCTATTACATCTGTCTGTCATTTACTCCCACTTTGCTTGTGCTTTAAAGCCTCAAGAACAAAAGTCACCTCTACCGCTGATCTTTGTTTCGTACAGCATGCTGGCTTGGATTAAGTCCTTGTTAAACGAGGACAAGAGTTGAGAGAAAAAGAATTGAAAATTAGGTTCTCTGCCTTGGAAAGAGCAAACCTCCTACAGTTGTTGGCCAGCGAACAACCTACTACACTTTTTGTTACAGAATGATAAATGTCACTGCCGTGGTCAGAATTTTTGCAGTGATTTTCAGTGTTTTAGCTTTTATGCTGAAAGCCAAAACATTAATAAAGCAATTGAAGTAGTAGGCACAGAAGTCCATGAATGTCAGTAGCAAGGTTTCACATATGTCACTTTGCAGTAATAAAAGACTTCATATATAGTGCTAGGACTGGATGTTACTATTTTTATTTTTTATATGAGGAACTAAG
>NW_010415861.1:185553-201720 GCF_000710305.1 Buceros rhinoceros silvestris | reverse complement strand
TGCAAGCAAATGGAGGAGAAAAATGAAGGCAATACCAATTAATCATTTCCCCTACTGACATTTTAATGCATTATTGTTACAATTATTCTAAAATGTCCTCAAAGGATCATCACACCAGCTTTTTCAAACTTCATTTTTCACCGAGTGAAATTTTAACAAGCAACCTTCCTGCAAAATTTTGATCTCTGAAGGGGCAAACCCCCTTCACCCCTCTCCCTTTGTGGGAAAACTGAAATATCAGGTGTGCTACATTACAGGGGCCTCTTTTCATTTCCTTGTATTTTCACTGGCTTGAAGTTTTCCCTGCTTCAGTTTCCTTCTTATTCACTCTGCGTTTTCAGAAACCGCCTTAAAATATGGCAGGACAAAAACTATCAGCCAGGCTGCTGGGGGCTGGAGGAGAGGTAGTGGGTTTTTTTAAGCTATAAAGTTACTTTAATATTTTTTCCATTTTACAACATATGAGTAAAATAACCTCTTCTGTCTCAGCATAATTAGTTCCCCAGTCCTGGCATGCCTAAGAGTCTCGTGCTGTTTGGGGTGCTGTTTGCCAGGGAACACTTAATATTCTCATCTATCACATGAATCAATAAAATGCAACCCTGTTTTTCACAAGGTGGCAGTGTATTAGGAAGAGTCATATGGGCTGAGTTAATTTAAAAGTAATAGACTGAAATTGTCCACATTACTTTTATGGAACTGACAGAGCAGGTCCAGTGCTGCTAAGAAATTAATCCCATTTCACAGTATCACAGAGCAAGGCCATAGAAGTTAACGGTTTATCCTGAAAATAATAATAGTTAAAAAATTAAACTCATGTTCTGATTTTTACTTCCAGAATATGGGGATTTTTTAAAGACACTACTCAGGAAATGCATAGGATATTTAGAGCTATGCCAAATCAGCCATATAGCCATTGGGTTAAAATCACATTCATCAGGGGAAAAAAAAAAAAAGTCTCTCTGCCGATTACTAAAAAGTCAAAGCCTGAAAATTAACTTCAACATGAGTGAAGTTCCCATCAATTCCCTTCACCCTCAGTGGAAAGAGAGGGTCCCTTCAGAGGGCAAGTGATCCCAGGGGCTCAGTGACCCTAGGAAAGGTGCAAATCATCACTGAATGAATAGGAAAACCAGGGTGAGGAGTCTGAAATTAGGTGTTGGTTTGGTCTGCCTACCTGAAGCAGTCCCAAGACAACAAAAACCAGCAACGATTCTGCCCCAAACTGCGAGCAGGCAGAATGCTCAGTGCGATAGCATGTCAGGGACCTTCCACCTGCAATGATAACTCAACTCACCTGCCCCAGCTCTGCCTTGGTTTGTTAACACTTCTGTACCTTTAACATGTTTTAATGTTTTGTCCTGAACAGATTTTTACAGCACAAGAGACAGAGGCGGCACAGGACCAGAGAGAAGTGTGGCAAGCACTGCAGGACAGAAGCATTATCAGGATCTGTGTCAGCAAAGCAGATTTCACCTTTGATAATACCTGTTCTATCGTTACCGGACCCTGGATAAGAGGCTACCAGGCAGGAACACTGTATGCTGCCCTGCAGCATCCAGGGATGCACTCACTATAGCTGCATCCCTGCACCACATCCTGAAACTTTGATCCTTGTTTTCCAAAAAATTTAGTCCTCAAATTGATAAATTTCCTTGGATGTGAAACTAAAATCTTCAGCACCAAAAATATATTTGCATCCAAGGATACATGTCATTTCTCATATCCTGCTATTTAAATCATTTGACTTTGAGTGAGATATGGGAGAAATTTAAGTTTCAGTACATTTTAGTCTCCATCATGTCAAATTTACAACCCTGAAGTAAATCACACTGCCAAGACAAATGTCTTCACTTAAATCAGATTTGTTGCTTCCTTCTATACTTCAGAACATTAATAAAATTGGAGTTCTAGTTCATAGTCATAGTTTCATCCTCACTGTGCCAGGAAAACCACAAGAAGTTCACAGGAGCCTTAATTTACCCTCCACATACTCACTTCCCCAGGTTAAGCAAGTACAGGACCTGATTTTTATTAGCTATGCAAACACGCGTGCATCTGACTCGAATTCTTACAAGAGTATCAGCGTACACACAGTCAGTCTAGGTATACGATACCAAGATTTGCTTTAAATGTCTCCTCTAAATGCTGCCCTTATCTGCAGACTTCCTGAAGATTGGAGGCATTAAAAACAACAAAACAGCTCTCTGGGAAAGGGGCAAAGGCACCTGAAAGCAAGCAAAATGGCAGGAATGTTTACAGCTCGCTGAAATTACTTGAAATTTCTCCCCCAGGTAAAAGAAATTTCTAACAATTGTTTTTCCTTGTCATCTTTCCAACACCTCTTTGCATCTGTGCTCTCAAGAGAACCAAGTGCCTCTTCCATTTCTGGATCTGATGCACAATTACAGGAGCTGCTGCTCATGAGGATTACAGATCCAGCCCCTTCCAGTAAATGCAAAGCAGATGATCGTTCACTGTTTCCCCCCTGCAGCATCACCCTCAAACTCCTGTCAGAGGCCAAGGCACTGCCTTTATTCAAGGCTAAGCTGCAGACCCTCACCCAGACACACAGCAACGAGACAGGGGTGGCAACAAGGGTATAAACTGCGCTCATGAAACAGCCATTCACAGAGTGGAAGTCTCGGCACTTGAAGCTGTTTTTTTGACCCACCACTCACCTAACCTTTATTCCCAACCCAAAGACCAACATAGATGGGGCAGAGTGACACAAACCTGGATGTCTAGCACAGAATAAGGAACGTGAATGCGTCCCGTCGAAAGTCCCCTTGACACGTGAGGCTCTGGTGTTACATATGGCTTGTCAAGAGCCCTCCGTAATGGGAGGCACATGTCAGTGGAATGCTGCTGGGAGATCTGTGCGATTCAAAACGCTTACTGCAGCATTATTACAGTAATTTTTCAGCATGCTTTTACTCCCCAACCTCTCCCCATTTTAACAAAACAGTCCTAAGCCTGTATTAACAACAGGGTTTAATGAAAACCATACATTTCATGATGAGTGTTTGGTCATGCATGGGAGATTTGTTTGGAATCCAGATCACTTCTCTCTAAGAGTATGACAAGAGATTAAATCATTAAAAATGTATAGTCTGTAATTAGTTTATCATTGCCAGAATTGCAGGAATATTTTCCAACATAAAACTGATGCCACCAGCAAGAGATCATTTTGAAAGATCAATGTTGCTGAGATATCAGAAAACAAAGTAATCGGAAGACAGCATGCACATCATCCTCCTCTGTACTACTATTTACAAACACAGACACACACACACATATCTGCTTATATAAAAACGATATAATCCCCTCCTTATAAATCCAACCAGCGATGGGACGGATTCTGTGAGCCACAGAAACAGTATTCGTGATTGTCTTAACTGACATGGCAATGTGAGATTATTCCAAAGCACCACCATCTTCCAAGCCCTGAGGATTTATACTAACTGCATATTTCCAGAGAAAGCAGCACAAAGCACCACAAACAGGATCTTGGTATTAGTTAATTATGGCACTGCAATATTGTCACCGGAGGCATTTTAGAAATAAACTGCAGTACAGTGATGCTGTTTGTATTGCAATAGTTAAGGTGGTTTCAGACCATAAATTATAAACCTAATTTTTCAGAGTTTATGACAGCGCTATAAAAGGAGGAACCAGCCCTAGCCAGTTTTCTTTTATGACATAAAAAAATTAGCTATTTGAAAGCTATACATTTATGCATGAGTTCAATGGTTTCCAATGATTTTTTTTTTTCCCCTCCCCCTCTTTCCAGTTCTCAGTATGTACAAGCCATGGTCATATTTGATGGCCATTTTCCTCTTCCTCCATACCGTGCCCCATCCCCTCAGATGTATTATGCTTACAATCAGATTTTTTTTTGTTGTTGTTTTTCAGTAGAAATTAGCAATCTTATGTGAGTCAGCATCCCTGGACAACTCTCTGGAAGTGTTTAGTAAGGAAATATTAAAGCTGTCATTTTCAATATGAGGTTCACAGACCCCCAGGGGACTAATTTAAAGGGGTCTGGAGAAGATAATTAAGAAAAGTCAGTCTGCTGTCGGTAGGCTTAAACTCACTGAAAAAGGTCCTACACTTTAGCAGGAAAATGTTTAGAAGACTCACAAATAAAAAAAGTTCAAACCTGCACTGAAATACTCGATCATTTTTCTCCAAGGAGAATATGAATCTAAAGCAGCGTAGAGGGTTGATGTCAGCTTCCAGTACAGAGGGGCTTATTCAAAAGCAGATGTCAGCCTTATAGGCTCAGAGCTTATATGCAGCAGCTGTAGCAATGCCAGCAGCCTTCAAATGCCAGCTCTGCCTCTGAAAGGACCAGTGAATTTGCAACCATACCCACTCCTTCACTGCCAAGGTCGCCACTTCACCAAGCTGTCACAGAGCACTCCACGCCCTGCTTGTACATGTGATCCACCGGAGGTAAACATGTCAGCCTAATGTCCTTACGAATAGACACGGAGTTACTTTCTGGATCTCAGTTTCTTTGGAGTCGCATATCAGAGGAAGAAAATGTTCTCCACTTAAAATAAAAAACAGATTCTGTCCTTATCTAACCCATCCTTTATCCCTTCGGACTGCAGTGGGACAGGTGGCCTGGGAGAGGTCTTTCTCTTTTAAATACTTCTTTGCACAAGAGAGCTAGGCTGTGAACACAAACACATACCAAAGGGGTACACACGGACAGACGCTGAGAGCAAGCTCTTTCTGGATTAACAGTTGTGTTGATGCTTGTGGGCTTGACTTTCAGGAACTGAGGAATCAACCTGAAAATGTTCAGAGCCATATGCCAAGCCACTCTGCATAGGGGACACAGGATCCTAAGTCACGTATAGGCTTCTTTTTATGTTCTTCCTACTGCTCGTTGATATCGCCAGGGAACTCTGTGATGCTCAGTTGGAAAGCTCTACAAGCGCAAATTGTCCTAAGATAATCAAGCAAGTCTTCGAGCATACGGTTTGGGTTTATGTGTGCCTTTCATGTTCATAGCGTTAAACAGCTCTAGGCAGCAGTTAGTTTGTTAAAGATAAAACAATAGGTAACAGTAAAAATATAATAATTTCTCCTGATCCAAAAGCCGATAGCTAAAGAAAACCAGTTCAGCTGACGGCTTGGAAACTTCTTCTGCTGAACTGGGATGAAATGCAATAGCTTTCCTTCCTCAGCTAAGTGCTCTCAGTCACAGCCTAATCCCATCTACCATGACATACTCACACCCAGGGGTGCAGCCACCGAGTCTGGCCAGACTTCCATCCCCACTCACTCAGGGCATTTTCTTGGAGTGGTGGTAAACCACTACCGAAACAGCATCGGTGTAGGTAAATGCTGTATCTTTACCTTGCAGCAGTACAAAACCACACTCAATTCTCTTACTTGCCCCTCTGACAGTGGAATCACTGAAGACCCGTGGGGGTGGGATTTGTTTGGACCATGCAGTTCAGAATTGGGCATAGGCAGCAGTGCCCAGTCTTCATGCACACAGTGGTAATCTCCTCCCCTGCCTGTAGGGCCCCCACATTCAGCAGAGTTCTGCAAGAAAAAGGGCTTGGCAGATATTGGGGGAACCAGCTTGTTTTCTGAAGCCACATCTCTGCTCCTGCTCCCTCAGCAGGTTACCTGAGATAATCATGCTCATGTTTATGTGGTTATTTCTAATGGGAATAACTGAATCCATTAGTGAACTTGTGGAAACATTTACAGTTTAAAAAATAAAACATTACACTCAGCAAGAACCCCCTCCTCCCTGAGGTGGCAAATGCATGACAGCCATTAACCCCAACGAGATGCTTTGAGAAGGGTGAACCCCTGAGCATGTGGCTACGGCAATATCCTGCTGCTGTACAAGAAACACAGCACTGCAGAAATAGTAAAGCTTACCACCCCAGGCTGACACTGAATGCATCATCAAGACTTTCTAGGTGCACAAACATCCTTATTTATGTATAATATGCATGTAAGCATACATAAACTAGAGAATGTAGAGCAAAACCACCACTTATCAGCTATTAGTCACAACTTCTTGAAAAGCATATAACATTACTGTTTGAACCACACTTTAAGTACTTTAAATTGAGATACCGAAACCTCTTCAACATCATTAACCTGGATTGAAAATAATCAATAAATAATCATTTTGCGTGTAAGTATGAAAGGCAAATGCTTGATACATTAATCGTGAAACCCCTTTCTTTACTAATGGTTGCCATAACATAAGGGATCGATTCCATTATGGATATTTACACAGTGACCTATTAGGAATACACGGAAGTATCATTTTTTACATTGATTATCCATCCTTAAAACAGATAGTAATGTATACTTAAATGCACGGATTGCAAATATAATTTTTAACCTTTATTACATACTCTTTGTTGAAAAGGAAATCATTTAAGCACCACAGAATGAAGGACGCAGTCTCAATTTATGTCTTAAGAACAGAGACAGGAATGCACATCAGAAAAAATAAATGTCTAATTTGTAATAGTTGGGCAAGTGAGTTACATAGAACACAAACATTTCTAATCTAAACTCAAGCAAACAATACAGGCATTGCTGGGGAACCGGAAAATAAATACACATTAAACTTTAACAAATTGTATCGCTTTTCGGAAATGCCTGAAGCAAAATCTCCCTTCTGACTAGCTCCAACCTAAACCAGCATAACCTCTAATAAGCACGCCCGATGCTGGAGGCAGTGCGTTTTCATTTGCCAGACTCGTCCTGTGTCAGGTTTCCAGAGTAAACAGCAGAGCTACCGAGGGGGTGACTGCAAATCCGACCAGGAGCTGCACACAGGGCCTAAAGGTTACTCAGACACACGGCTGAGGGAAATCACCTCCAGCCACCCGCCTTTCCCACCCTGTGGCTCGGACTGCAGCACCCTTCATCTGTGTCACCAGGGAACGGAAAAACCTCTGCTTTGTGCTCCAAGTATAGGGAACGTCCGCGGGCTACAGGACTGCTGGGAAAGAGCAGCTGGGAGCTGGAGCACGGCAGGTATAAAAGGCTCCTAGTGAGTCCAAGGGTCCCCGCAATGCTGACCCCCTCCCACCTAGGACGGGCAAGTGATGAAATATTACAGCCCCGTTGAGGGGACATGACCATTAGAGGCTGGATGATGACACTCGCCGCTACCTGGGTATATCTGGAGAAAATAGAAAAGAGTTTAACCTGGGACAACAGCTCCTTTGTAAAAGCAAAGTCTGGTCCCCCCTTCAGGACAGTTTTACAGACGAAGAGGAGAAATGCCTTCTTCATTTGGCAGTAATGCTGTGTTACTTGCCAGTAAAAGAGAAGGAAAGATAAACTAAAAGCTCCTAGTACATTTAAAACAAGCTGTCACTAGGTTAACCAAGCCCCAAAGAAGGCTCCTAGTATCCGCTCTTAGCAAATTCACTTACTGGTTATCAAATCAATTCAGCAATTCACCAAAGTGGCCATCATCCCTCAAGGCCATCGCCACACCTGTCAACAAAAACCAGCCACTGACTCCTCTCTTAAGGACATAATGTGTCAGACTGAAGGTCCTATTCAAACCACAGCTTCCTGCCGGTTCTGATCTCCTCTTCCATCCTTCACGCCGTAATGTGCTTAAAATGAACACTGTGTTTTGGAAGTGCTGAACTTTGCACCCCCAGCGAGGCCAGCAGCGGTGCAGTGGAGATGGCACCAGGCTACGCAGTAAAGCACCCATCAATACCGAGAGACAGAGGTACGAATAATTCCTCGGGGCATTCAGAGGGCAGCCACTGATCTTTATGGTCTTTATCAGAAAAAGGATTTCTTTGTTGCTGATGTTGTTAGATAAATAGGTCTTTTTCAGCATGAGCTTATCCCTTGCTAGAGACAGAGCAGACACCTGGTGCAATCAGAGAGGAGACACTGCCTTGCTGTGTGGCTCCTGTCCTTCACAGCAGTGCTTGTTAAAAACAAACTTTTCGGACCCATTAAATTCTTTCAGAACTCATGCATTTGGGGGATCTGGTGCATCTATAGAGGAAGGAGACTTGAATCTCTCACACTACTTAGGTACAGGGTACTTACGTGCACAACCATTATTTCAAGCATGCACACGCTCTTTCTGTGTCCTGGGGTGTGCATCACAAACCCACAAATAATTCCCCACAATGAGAAGAGATGCGGACCAGCAAGATACAGGAACAGAAAGAAGCAGTGTTAGCATTAACCCAGCAACATTTTGGCATTAGTAGCCATGCGAGAGCCTGCGCAGAATCTCAATCTACAAAAGCAACATCCAGCTGTCCCCCTCTTATCGCCATGAGGTCTGCAGAGCCAGCACCACGGAAGCTTTACACTCAAAATACCTCTTGCACAAAAAGCCCTGCCATTGTAAGCACTGCAAAACAGTGAGACAGAAAGTCTGTTCTGTCTGAGGCCATTTTGATCCTTTGAGCATCCTTTCTTTTTAAAGCATAAGCAGATTAAGCTCACTGAGCATCGCTCTTCACCAATCACGGCAGATGCATTAAAATACAGTAAACGAAGAAGGGCTGATAAGGCTGCAGTGAATGCATTATCTCAAATCCCAGATTGTTATAACTTTACAGAAGTAAAGAAATGAACTTAAGAACAGACTTTAAATACTGTTTCAACGACAAAATATCGATGTATTGATCTTATGAGTGCTGTTATCAGATGGCTATCTCTGGGTGTCAGCTGAACCTATTCACTGCTAGAAAGACACACCAGGTTGTCAAGGCCTGAAAATTATCCTTGCTAATTATTTCTCTCCTCTTGCCCTTTTCCAGTTCCAACTTCTGATTGCTGCCAAATTAATCCTTGCAGTGTTAATAAACATGTTTTCCACTTCTATCTTACTTGATCATGATGGGAAAATATCTGAACTAACTCTGCTATAATGCAGCACTATTATGTCAGAGGTAACGTGGATGTTTTGCTACCTCAAGAATTAAGCAGGCCAAACCAGTTTGCTAGGAAACTTTTTTTTTGAGATGACAGCTTGCTTTTCTTCTGCAGGAAACATTAATTTCCTCTTATAAGGTCTCACCTTCAAAATCCTCAGAGTTGAGCCCTGCACTTGAGCTTTCATGTGTTTCATACATATTTCATATTTCTTTTCTTTAAAATGGACCAACACCACAGCTGTTTGAGCTGCAAGCATCCAGAAATTGCTGTTTTCATTTTCTTGAAAGACTAACTTGTAATATCAAAATTCTGTTACCCTAGAAATACAGCAACTCCCTTCCAGGCTATGCCCGGCAAGGGCACACGCAGCTCAGCACACGCATCCGCTGTACTACAAAGGGAATAGGAACAGGAACATTTTATCAGAGGCAACATAAGGAATATCCATTTTTAGTTTTGACCAATTTGGGTCTTGGTCTTGCTACTACTAAACTGGCTGATAAATCACCATATGGTTCAGTGGGAGGGCTAACAGGCCTTTCATAAATGGCAAACCAGCAACAACAGCATGGAGCTCTCGGCATTACTTAGTAAACAGCATGTGGTTTAACATCAGTGACTGACACAATCGAAGGTACCTACTTTGGGCATTTCCTGGAGGCAAAGGCCCCAAACGTTTTCTGCTAGTTAAATGGGGAGCAAGGGGAATATTAGATAAGGTTGAAGAGAAAGACATGACTATGGATTTGAGGATGGGTGACTCCATTTATGTTCAGAGAATAATATGTTTTACTTTTACTATCTTGAAATTTCATCTTTTGAATCCAGCTCATTAAGTGAGCGCTCACATTCCTGCCTCCCAAACAGAATGAGACCTCTCGAGCAAAAAATTTCAAATGAATCTTTTCTAAAACCATTCCGTTATCTCCAATCTCCTATTTTGAGCTGGATGAAATGACATTTCTTTGTCTTAAGGGATATTATGGTCCTGCCTGGTATATGCCACCACAAGATTAAATGTGTCACTCAAGTCTCAGCAAGCCACCTTCTCCTCAAGAGCACTAGCCTGCCCTAAGAGGGGCAGACCTCAGAGAAAAGAGAACAGCACTTGCTGCTCAACCAAGTGATGAGAAGCTAAAAGAGGTTTCCTCTTCTTTTTGAATGAATTTTGTAATTTTGGCTACTTATCTGTGGGTACTTCACATTTTAAAAAGTTAAATCTGCTGCTTTTTGAAAACCCTTGAGGGCTGCATGCAGGCCTTGAGCACTGAATTTGGGATCCTAGTTGTAGGTACTACCACCCCGAAGGAATGGAAGATCATGAGGTAGGAATAAAAATCAACTAAGATCATCCTTCCAGCAATCTAATTAAGGTAAAGAACAAACACAAGTGGTGTTGCAGGCACGAACTTCAAAACACAGAATGTAGATAAAGCTCTATAAAGATAAAAATGACAAAATTCAAGAAACTTAATCCATCCCTGGCATGATCAAATCCCAAAGATGTGTCTCCCTTCCATAACAAATGTATGATAGATCTTCTGCTGGTGCATGTTTTTAATTCTCAAGTTACATTCACCACCCGGGGTGAGCAAGGCTCCCTCTCCAACCTTTATTTGGTGTTTGAGAGTCTGTTAAAAAAAAATTTTCCTTCAGTCCCAGAGGAGAATGATTCATCCTTAACTTACTAGGGAGACAGCCTTCTTTTCCTGGACGATTAATGGACCCCTCTGGAAAAACTAATGCTCTTTTGGCAGACCAGGTGCCATTTTCTGTGTTTCAATAAACTATTAACAAATCGTTAGCCCACTGCATGTAGGAAAGCTTTTTCCCGGCCTGGTAACGCTATTTCTAATTCCAGTGGGACACCAAAATCTGTGTTTCTCACACATGTGAGGATCAGGAACTATGTTTTAAAACCTCCTGAATGGTCAATGGACATTGGTACCCAAGTCCTCTTTGAGGGATACAATAACAGGGTTTCCTGCCCAGGCAGTGAGCACTGGAGGCAGCTGCAGGCAGGGAAGAGAAGGGGCTGCTATTTCCTAGAAATAAGAGCCCAATTTGCCTCCTCTCTGAAGCCAAAGGGTAAGGAAAAGCCCCTCTGAGGACAGACAGCCCAGATGGGATGGTGATAGAAAAGGGCATTATTGGCCTATCGAGGCATGTGCTGAAAACCTGAGTACTTAGAGAACGGAGAATTTTGCTTATTAAGCTGGGTAGAAAGTCAGGGAGCAAGAGAACACACGCATTTGGGGATACAACTACTTCCCTAAATTGTTTTTTCTGTACAGAAAGATGAGTGCTGTGTGTCTCAAACCATGAGCAAACACATACCTTTTTCTCTCGTTTTTAACCACTTGATTGTTATTTCATTTCGACCAGACAGTAAAATCTTGCTGTGTTTTAGATCCCTTTTCAACTTCAGTTAACCTTCCCATCCTGTCTGGAAATACAATGCCTGTGAACTGGGGAAATAACAGGGACTATGCTCACGTTGCTGCCTGATCTCTTACATCGTGTGACGCTTTATCATAGGAAAAACAAAGCAATTCGTCTCTGCAAAGCCTGCGCTTATAGCAGCAGCACTGCTGCATCCCAGAGCAGGAATTCCACTGGGACAGGCACTGCACAAATCCAGCAAAGAGACACTCCTTGCTGCAAAGAGCTTCTAAACTCCATATAAGAGACAGTAGAGGATTCAGGTGGGAGGGCAAGAATGTAAATGTGATACTACTGATCAGCACAGTTTGCAGTGAATACATTTCACAGCCTGTGTCTCCCCAGAATGGAAAAGCCTTTCAGCGACCTCTATTACAAAATCAATTTTAATGAAAACCTTCTTGGACACATGAATAACCAGACAGCAAGAAGTATCTTCCTTTCTGGATTACACAAGCTTTTGGTCATCATCCCTTAAAAAACAATTCTTTCACATGTGATAAAGCAGGAGAAGTAAAAAAGAAGTAAAACCTGAATAAACGCACTGAATTTTCTAACCATGAAAAACAGGTCTGATGTAATTTATTCTCTTGGCATGAAATTGTAGCAACTGTTTAGAATTCTTCAGGAAAAAAAATACCACCAAAAATCAAAAGATCAAAACGCAATCAGTAAAGCACCAGTATAATAGACAATTTAAATAATTTCCTGCTGGCTGCCTTAAATCATGATTAACATTGGTGAAATCTATTCCCACTGTTAGAGACCCAGTGAAATGACTTCCATGGGAAATACTGATCAACAAGCTACCAATAAGCCCATTTACCACATTAAGGTTTTGCTTTGATTTTTTTTGTGTGCCAAGGAAACATTTATCACCTCTAACATATTTGTGCAATGTTTCTCTTTTTTCTTTTTTGTCGAACATTATCTATCTTTGTTATTTCCAGAGGGCCTACTGGAATAACTAACGAAGGGTCATACGTCTCCAGGGAAGAGGCCCCAGAGTCCCAGGACTGTTAGGAGTCGCCTGCTGCAAAAAGGCAGGGCTGAGCAATTACCAAAATTCGTGTGTTTTTACCCAGCATCCCAGGACCCTGTGCACCCTGGTGTGCAGCTGACCTGGCACAGTATGGCATGCAAACACACCCCACGATCGCGCTCAGTTCTCAGAGCCCACAGCCTGCAGCTCTCTGTAAGCCCCAATGCTTCACAGCTGTGAAAAAAAAGCCTTCCTGTATACAAGTTCCCAAACTTCAAAAACTATAAGCAGTTTTAAACCTTGGTTCCCTGTGTAAGACTGAGGTATTTGCACAGAGGGATGCTGAGGTTCAGTTGACTCCTCACCTCACCTCTAACCTGGGTTAGAAAGCCTCCATGCACAGTCTCCCTACCTGCACTCACCTCTCACCATCACTGCTGGGGAAAGGAGGCTGACAGGGACGTGTCAGAGAAGAGCTCTCCTGCTAAATGTCCCTTGGAGTCTGTCAAAGTCTTAGCCTGTTCTTTACAGCTAGGGCCAAATGAAGTCACCCTCTCCTCATAATGAAATGCTTTTCCTTGCAGAAGTCTCTGTCAGATACTCTAAGGTGGTACTACCTAACATGGTGAAGCAGCAGAAATAGCCATCACCTGCTGCCTCCCTCCTGCTCCTCCCATAATCAAGTAACTATTCCAGAAGAACAGAATCTAGCAAGCTCCCATATTTACCTTTTTCCCCCTTTCTTGCCCAACTGAGTGCCCAAGAGTGAATGCCAGTAAATCCAGCAGCCTAAGTACCCAGTCAGCTCAGCACGTAGAGCTCACTTTTACAGCTGGGGAGAGACGTTCCCATTTTTCTAACTCAGACAATCCCACATTTCAAGTAACAATCCTATTGAATCTGCTACCTTTCATTAAAGTAGCTCTTATAACTCTGTCAAATTCTGTAACCTTTGTATTGATTTTCTTCTCCTATTCAAAATAACTCTCCTTTACAACAAGAGCTGGCTGTCAGCCTCTTATCTCTTACTTTCACCCCATCTGATACTCCTTCTTCTTGTCAGTCTTTCCAGGTTCCAATTAATCATGTAGAAAATCAGGGATTTATGTTAAGAGGAATGTATGACACTCAGCTCGTCATTAACATACTGTAATTGCGGTGTAGTGCTACTGCCTCCGACCTTTTCAACAAGTCAGTGGAAATCCTTTGGGGAAAGCAGGACATTCCCAGCCAACACAAAAGGAGTTATATCTGGTTCGTGTCACTAGATAGTTGTTTCAAAATAAAACTCTAGATGCATTTTAACATTTGCAGCTCACTCTAGAAACTACTGGGACCTGGCAGGCAGCAGGAAGATGCTGCCATAAAACCAAACTGCTGGTACTTCCCTAAATTTTGTCTGAGTCTCTACACGAACGGTCCCAAGATACGCTCACCCCTCCACTAAAGTATTTTAATTTCAGACCATCCTCTTCTGTTTCTTCTTAATTATCACAGGGCATTCACAGAAAAGATCAGCCAGATGGAGACTAAATATTTCACTACTACAAGATGAAGGATTCTGCACTAAAATGGAACCTTAATTGCAGTAAAGTCATTAATTAAAGTCTCAGCTGATTCTCCTGTCAGTATATGGGAGGCACTAAAGACAACTGTGAGGAGACAGTGTATCAGCCACACTAAGGAAAATAAAACCGTAAACCAGACAGTGATAAGATGATGTTTAACTTGCACTGCTTATGGTCTTTACAGTGCAACATGATGGAAAACTCAGCCATGTGCTCAACATACCATCCATTTTATGTTTTAAAATTCAGACACGCTGATTTCGTGACAACGAGAAACCTAGACAAGTTCTCAAAGCGGTGAAAAGCAAGGGATGAAGTCTGGAGACTCCTCGAGTAAAATTTTAGTTTACTGGAGATAAGGCAGAGTAGCAGTTTCAGCTTTTTAGCATCTTCTGGTTTTAGAGTTTTTTATGGCTACCTGGACCCCCAAAGACTGTGGGGAAAGAGGAGACAGAAGGCTGTAAGAAATCAGACCGAGAAAACCATGCTGTCAGTTTGGGGGGGAAAAAAAAAAAAAAGAGGAAAGAAATAATTAAATGTGAAACTCCCCAAGCCATCTCCTTGTCTGAATGATTAAGTTAGGGGTGCTGTGAGAGATGTAGATGGAATAAGCAGCGCATGCTAAATTCCCTGGACACTCTCCAGCACAGACAGTATGAGTAGGGAGTCAAATCCTCACTGTTTCACCAGCACATCTCCCATCAAAGTCACTGGGAGCTCTAAGCACCCCCCTGTAAGTGTGAATTTGGTCCCTGGAGAGAATATTACAGTAAAATTACTTCAGACAGTCAAACCTCTCAGTGTGATACATTCCCAATGGTCCTCTTTAGGTCCCTCCACCAGTTACTGACTTCTTTGTTACATCCTGCCAGATGGAGGCAAGGAAATTTGAAGAACAAGGAGTAAACGAAATACAGGGAAATAAACCCAATGTTGGCTCTTTGTTCCAAAATTAGTCCTTCCCAGTGCTTGAAGCCAACACCAGAGATCTTTGCAAAACTACAATTATCAGATATGCTGGATGTCAGAAATAATGAACCCAGCTGAAACACAGCAACAGCGTTAGTTCTTTCCTGTATATCAGAACACGACACGTTCATCTTTTACCGTCAAAAAGCATGCACAAATGGAAACAGACTTACGAACGCACCGAGAGTAAAATGAAACAACTTTTCTAACATTAAAAATCTAACATTAATATCAAATATCCCCTGCCACAGAAAGGTGGACAAAAGGCCGGACATATACTCCAGGTGTGACAGAAAGACCTTATATTCAGGATAAATCAAAACACATTAAGTAGTCTCAGTTTATTTCCTGAAGTAAAGGGGTTTGTGCCCTGAATACCACACATTTCTTCTACATTGGTGACATCGATTATCTCCTGTCTGTGATAACACAAAACGTCAGAACTTAAGTCATACAATGAGAGGTAGGATAGCAGGCAGAGATAAACCCTGGCAAGGAGATCTGAGCATTCAAATTAGAGTAACTAGCTGTAGATCTAGGTCACACTGAAGTTAGTATGTATATTAAAAGGAAGAAAATCAAAGTAGTGGTAAGAACAAAGACACCATTAGAACCTGGAAGGTCTTCTAAGAAACCCGCTTAAAGAGGAGTAAGAATTGTTAATGCAAATGATTGTTTTGTAACAATAATTTAGTAAAATGAAATCTATCAGCATAACGTAAAAGATTGTTAATCAACATAAAAGGGTGTTAGCTCTTCATTTTCTGCTGGGATGGCTTGTGGGGTTTTGTTGGGGTTTTGGGAGGGAATTTTTTTGTTTTCCTTTAATATAATGGAGGAGAACTTGAGATCTCCAAACCCATGCGTGTTGGCACTTGTGCGTATGAAATCACACTATTTCAGAAGCCAAGTTCATGTTCCTAGCACCAATTTGGCCTAGACAGTGCAAGTTTGTTCATGTAAGATTAAAGGGATGAGGTCTCTACGGCATATTGCAGTATGGTCCTTGGAATAAGATTCTCATTTACTAAATAAATTACTGTATATTACTGCATAATGGTGTTCACATTATAACTGACAATTAGCGCCATTAAAGAGAAAGCTCATAAACAGCCAAAGCTCACATCAAATTAACACAGTCATGATTAAAATCACTCTTCTGATTTCTGCTCTTCACAGAAATAATCAGCATTTTGCATAAAAATGAGTACGAAGCAGCTCAAAAAAAAAAAAAAAAAAAAAAAAAAAAAAAGTCACCCGGGGGCGGGGGGAGAACAGTGGGCA
>NW_010415861.1:181497-185513 GCF_000710305.1 Buceros rhinoceros silvestris | reverse complement strand
AAAAAAAAAAAAAAAAAAAAAAATCACAGTTACGCCGGGACGGTGGTACTGAACTGTGCCAGCACAGCATTGCCACGTCAGCTGTTTGCTTGCCTATGAAACAGCAAGCGCCGGGTTTCCCTCCCAGCAGGCAGCCCGCACGGCGTGCCCTGCCCGCACGGCGTGCCCTGCCCGCACAGAGCTTGCAGCGGGCAGGGCTGGTAACCGGTGCGGTGACACTGGAGATTAAAGCACGGCAATTACTCCTCTTGGCTCTAATGAGGGGAACCTGGGTTCTCTCCTGGCCTGAGGGAAGCTCATCTTTATTTTAATTTTGTCACTTCACCATTTAAATGGTTTCTAGCATTTGCATGTTCATTTATATTGCTTCGACTTCAGAAAGAAAAACCTGAGCAATTACAGCAGAGAAGAACAATAACAAAATACAAAGGACTCCACAATTCATTAAAATTTAGAGAATATAATGTTAAAAACTTTTCTTAACTTGAAGAAAAAAAGAGACAGACTTTTTCTGAACTGGCACAGAGCCCACGTCCTCATTAGGATTCGCTCTCCGCTCACACAGCAATACGCTAATGGCATCACTTTAATCTTCAGCATCACAGCGCTAGTTCCTGGTCTCACCCAGAGGATGGTGCCAAAATAGCAAGAAGGGGAAAAAAAAAAAAACCCCAAAAAACAAACTTCAGGCCAATGCTGACCAGGCCTGGTATTGAACTTGCCTGTGGGTGAAAGTTTGAAGCATGTGGACCTCTCTGTTAATGAACGCTGCTTCAAAGACAGCCAAACTCGTAATGGTTTCATAAGGCTCAAGTATCACCAAGAAAAATCTAATCAATAAATAAGCAATCAAGACCACATAATTAAAGAATACCCTTACATATGCCATGGTTTGAAAAGGAATCACAATATGCTACATAGGCATAAAAGTACTGCAAGATAATACGCCTTTGATCCAGCATGCTTTTAAAGCAGGAAACAAAAGGATGTTCTCATATATCTTACTAACTGATTTACCATATAAATCACAAAAAAAATATGATCCAGATGGGCTTCAATGAAGGAAACCAATTAACGTAGACAGCCTTACCATCTGACACATTGGTTGTAATAATAAAAACCAAACATCATGGTCAAACAATGATGCTCTGTATTATATCTGACATTTCTAATTAGTTTCTGTATCCTCTTCAAGACCAAAAAAAAAAAAAAAAAAAAAAAAAAAAAAAAAAAAAAAAAAAAAAAAAGACTACCAGCAAGCACTTTGTTTCCCAGAGGAAAAAACATCTAAACTTCATGTGCAAGGTGCAGCCTATGGATGAAGCTGATCGATCTGCGTTCCCTTGGGATGTGCTTTGGAACTAATGGGTTTTGCATAGTCCACATCTGGTTGCACAGTTAGACTCAGAAAATGTTTCCTTTCGGCTGCATCGCCACTGTAACTGCTGCAGACCTGGAATACCAATACCTGTGAGCTCCTTAAAAGCTTTACCTGCATCCACAGGCTCAGAATAATCAGCATGATTTGGGCTTTGCTTTCTGTAGGACAGGATTTTTGCTTTTTCCTCTTTACAGCCTTCCTAGAAATGCCACTTCTCAAATGAAGTACAGTATTTCTGGCACGGACCTCCCAGCATCAGGCAATTAGGGTTGCGTCAGACAGTTGCAAGCTGAACTACAATTAGCATTACAAATTAAAAGCTCCACCATGCATACACGTACTGCTACAGTTTGAGAGGTCTAATTCCAACTACGAGGACTCGTTTTGTATGTATTGGCAAGAAGGGTTTCCTCACTTTAGACCTGCTGGACCCTGCAAAATTCACCCATGAAAATCCTTTTCAGCACATGATTGAAATTGGAAATTCTTGGGTAGGAGGTATATGGCATCACGACAAGGAAAGGCTTGGTCTGGAAACCGCGCTTCCTTTACAAAATAAGCTGTGGGAATTCTGCTAATGCCATTGTACCCAGGAAGGCCAGAGAACAGAGGTTCATGTCACTGCAATGAATACAAATCACTTGGAAAATTACACTTTCATTATTAGGATTAACATTAAACCTGATACAGCAATTTATTTTGCACAGCATTCATAAACAAGTGACCTACATTCTGAAAGGCAGTCATCTCCACCCCCCACTTCCGCCTCCCCCCCTCGCTTCTAAAGTAGAAAAAGTTAGTATTCCAACCAATTATGAAGAAAATGAAAAAGATTTAAAACCAATGGAAAATTATTTCTTAGGAATTTGGGTTTTTCCAAAACAAAATAGCTTCCATCCATCAAGCCAGCATCAAATAGCCTTAGCGTCATAAGAAAGAGTTTGTGAAGTGGAAATACTATTTCTGACACAAATGAGAGGTCCCAGGCTCCTTTACCATCTCCACACCCTAGAATTCCAAAAGGAGTTGACTGGCTCCATAGACCTCCTCACTACTCCTCTTGCCATTCAGCAATAGGTTTAAAAGTATCATTATTGCCGACTGAGACAGACAGGGTGGCATGACAATGTTTGGGCCTTTGCTCCATGTGTTCGGGGTGGCCCCTTGTGAGAAATCACAGCTACATCAAGCCTGAAGCTGTTAGAAAAGCTCATTCAAAAAAGATAAATCTCTGCCTCACAGAACATCCAACATACAGGTTCAGGATTGGGAGATACAACACGGCTTCTGATGGGGCTGTTGGAGCAGGGAGGTGAAAAACAGAGGTTGTGTTCATGCATCAGAGTCTATTACCATCTCCCTTTGTGCTTTGGAAGCCCTTCCCACTTCTGCAAAAATGTGACTTGGTTAAAGCCACATGTGACAAATTATGGCAAGCTGGGAGCTGAAACAAGTTCTTGCAAGACCCAGCACAGAAGACAACCATTTCTGCCCACATGGGAATTTTCTGGGCCAACACAGCTCCCCACAACCTGCTCACGTCCACATGCTGCGCTCTGAAAGCACTTATCTGCTTACCACGAGGCAAAGGTAATCCCAGATAACATCTGGTTTATCTCACCATGCAAAACCTTGAATATAGAGTGAAAAGTATCAATAAACTCTATTGACAGAGAAAACATTGCACTGACAACTGAGCAACCAAGGACTAGGAGTCACAAGCCGAGACCCAACTGCGCCAGGCTCCAGAGCAGCCCACAATGCTGGAACCCTGCCTGCCACCCAAAGGCAGGTCCTTGCGGGCAGCTGCAGTAGCCCAGCCCCATGCTCTGAGCATGGCCACGGCCGCAGGGTGCTGTGCCCAAGCTGAGCCCTTGCTCCAACTGCGGCAGAGCGCTCTGCTATGATAGCCGGGTGGCTGTCGGAGCGGGGCTGGCTTGGGTCCAGCTGGCTTCTGCACTGGCAGAGCAAACACGTGGCTGTTTGCACACAGCTATGTAGACATCCTGTTAGTACAAGGCAAAGGACTGCAGCTGAATACAGGTAGAGAGAGGGCCGTGCGCGTGCAAGGAAGCAATACTGATGAAAGACAGCGGTCTCTGCACGACGGCTCCCAAACCACTGCTATTCGTTTGTAAGGATCATGGGAAAGAAAAGATTTGGAGGACAACGAGGTCACTTTGCAGAAATTCGCAAGGAGATCCTCCCACACACGAAAAGCTTATGGGAGAAACAAGAAAAGTGGCTGTTTGCTACTCAACCCATGGGACACGAGAGCTGGCAATGCTCGCAAAGCTGAGCTCAGAGCTGACATTGCAAAAGCACATAAGAGATGATAGATAGAGTGTTGCGAGGGCCGGAAGGGCCTTGAAAGCGATATGTTCACTGAAGGAAATGTTGCCCTATTTCACAGTCGTCTCAAACTACAGCAATACATTCTGGGCTTTTGGTTTTTTTTTTTTTTTTTTGAGAACATAAGCATATGTCTTTCCACTCACCTCAACGGGGAACCTCTTGCCGTTGATGCTGTGCTCAGAGCCAGCTGATCCATTGCTTTGGCCCCAGTGAAACTCCACTTTCTCTGCCTTGAATCTGCCCGCCAACCCGGCACCACTGACAAAATAATCGTCCTTCA
>NW_010415861.1:165947-181422 GCF_000710305.1 Buceros rhinoceros silvestris | reverse complement strand
AGCAGGATAGCAACTGTACACACAGAACAAGGAGAAAGACATTCTTAGCACAGTTTTTCTGAAGCATTTACAGGGTTTGCTCATATTAGAATACTTCTAATGCAAGTAAAATGTCTGGTCATTATTTTCTTTTTTACAGGGATTGGTTTAAAGAAAGGTCTAGAAGTAATGCTGGCTAATTATGGCAGTGATTATGAAGTGACATAGACTACAGAAAACCCCAGATTCCAAAGTTCTCAAGGACTTTTTGTCCTCCTTACTGGACTTTGATTAAAATTTAAATGGCAAACTCTAACAAAACCTGTTTAATGAGGTTCCAGAGTGTAATAGCTGGCCACATTCCTTGGCCTTCGAAACCCCTGAAGGCCTGTAGACTACAGGTTGGGCAAAGAATGGATGTTCTGTTGGATTTCCTCAATTTTGATACGTGTGAGTGTGTAGAAAACCCCTGTGCCCCTTTGAACTCTACTGTTGGACACGGCAGGTACTTTCCTCAGCGTCCCCCCTGTAAAATTGGGAGAGCAACAATAATGTTTTTGAGACCCGCTCATGAGACATCCTCCATAAAAACTGGTTTTATTACAGTAACTCTGATATTATTATTATGAGATTCAGTAAGGGTCATAAGGATCTTCTTTGTATTTTCATTTCCAAAAGCCTTTATATTTTATGTAACGGTATGTCCAAATAAAGGGCAAAATTGTATGATGGAAGCTGATATGTGTTACAGGAGAGGTCTATGGTCCAACCAAGAACCGAATCCAGCTTTCAAAAAATTCCCGTCTGCTGCTCTCACTCCAAGATCAGCCGCCTTTCTAGCATCTCCCATTTTTACTATGCATGATTCCTAAAAATTACTCCCTGCAAAATCCTTTTTTCTCATCACTTACAAAACTGTTGCTTAAAAACTGAACTAAACTTAGAATTTTGTTCTTGTAAAAAACCATTGCAGACCACTGCTTGTTGTGCCCAGAATCCTGTGATTCAAGTTTTTGGGTTGTTTTTTTGGATTTTTTTTTTTTTTTTTAATATGGGAATAGCAGAACCCATAAGGATTTCTTTGTGTTCTCAAGCCAACTATGTCATCACAATGGAACATTAATATAAATCCAATTTTATTATGTAAGACGAAGAATTTTATTCACTGCTGAAAAAAAACCTCCAAAAGCTAATTGCAAAATAAAAGTTATTTCTCTGTTGGTGAAGCAGTGGCCGGCCGGGCTTTCTGCCGTGCCAGGGCTGCCCTCCTGTCAGTACAGACAGCTGGCTACAACAGCCCCATCTCAGGTGCCATTTAGACACATCTCAGCTTTAAACTGTTTATGTTAAAGCCATCTAAACGTTAAATCACATGAGATGTGAACTTGTTTCCCAATTGTGCCAGCAACATCACAGGGCTATTTTCTTCCATGGTTTCTGGTTCTTTCAGCACCTCCATTTTATTACAGCGTTTGTGTAGGAAGACACGCGGTGCGGGACTGGCTACAGGATACTGCCTGGGTCAGCCAGGGCACTACTGGTGGTCGTTGGCTTCTTGAACCAAATCTGTGAAACGTAAGTGACTGAAACTACCACCAATCTCTTCCTCCCTTAAAAAAAATTCTCAATGAGCTCAGTGGTGCTTTAAATACTGAATCTCTCAGTTATAAATTCCATAGATAAAATTGTAGGAGATGAGGAATACAGGAAAGCAGACTCGTGTGCATCTGTTAAAAACCTCTGTGGGGATTCAGTTGCATCTAATAAATATTTGATAGTTCCTAAATCATTTATGGCTCTGTCAGGGGTCATTTTACTTGTTTTAGATGAATAATTAAAAGGATAATTAGGAGGATGTACAATCTGAAATGTTCATCTAATTGTTCATTTTACAGTATTTCCTACACTGCTGAGCTGCACGACACGTGTTCCCATCACCTTCCCATCTTAGCAGCATCCCCCCTTACTGCCACTGATTTGGAGACTTCTCTCCTTCCATGTGTACTCTAGTATTCAGGATTGGAATAACTAAACGTCACCTCAGCAGGCTTTGGGAGCCACTGCTTTCACCCAGTGTTTTCTGTAGAGTGCACAGCAAGGAATCAACCCCCAAAGCCCATTAATTTAGAATGTTATACAACTGAGATTACAAAACCAAAGGAGATGGTGCACAGCCACCAGGCTCACAACTGCCCAATGCCATTTGCAGGACCAGGGCTGGAGCTGTATGTCCACTCTCATGAGAGCACAAGCAAACCTGGATGCAAAGCAGCTCTTCCCCTATCTTAGCAGAGCAGCTCTCATGGTCAGGACCAGCCGGAGTGATGCACACCGTGGAGGAATAGTACTTAACAAAAATACCTCTGGCAGAAATATAGTAGGTTTCTCTAAGTGGAAGGAGTTTTTGTAAGTTCTCAGTGACCTAAAAAGGAGCAAAGGGGCAACGCCTGTGTAATGCTGGCCAGGGTACTGCTCCCACTGGTCCTCTTCCCACTGGGAAGGTCAGGCTCGGAGAAACCTCACCAGCCTCAGGCCTGGCTGACACCAGCTACGCTTAATTATAACATGGCACAAATGACAACTAATGCAAATACAACTATGAAACGTGCTTATAATCTCCAAGTGATCTTTACCACTTGGGAACCAGCTACTATGGTGATGAAATCGAACCGCATTAGTGCCTTTGCCAGAGTAATCATGTGAAAAAGCATTTCCAGTCGAGACAGGGGCTTAATGAAGTCATTTTCATTTTCTGAATGAAATGCTGTTTTCTGTACATTGTCTGCCCTTTACCTGATAGGGGGCGGGTGGGGGAAACAAGAGCGAGCATAACAAATCTGAAGAGCAATAACCCCTTTACCTTTTAACATTTCAGAGCATAAAAATAACTAATTGTTCCAGCCTAAAAAAAAATTACTAGGTCCAATAGCAATAACAATAACCCAAGTAACACATTTCCTGCCAGCTAATGAGCGCTAAGGTTAAGGGCCTTTGGCTTTCCCATGGACCCCTGTCTCTTTTAACCAGTCATTAATTGTTGAGAAATGCCCTCTACATCCGTCACCATTGCTTAAACAGATATTTAGTTTACTGTCTCTGTCAGTCTGCAATACGAAGGTCTCATGTGGCCATCTGCTCCAAGACTCTGCTGCCAAAGCGCATCACAATTTATGGCACAACCTGCCTCTACATTCTACCCACAAGCCAAAACATCCTTCTTGGTTTGCTGCTCTACCACTTAGCACCTTAAAAATTAATCCCAAGCAAGTTTCTTCAAAAGGTCAGAAAACCAAGAAAAGGAATGGGACTGTATAAAATCAGGGAGGAGTTAAAAGCTCAGCAGAAGAAATCAGGGATGACAGTGAGGCAAAAAGAGTCTTCATGTTACCAGTAAAAGGCCGTAAGTTACCAGGAAAAGTGACAGTTACTGTTGCTCTGCGAAGCAGTAACTTGTCAGCAAAAATCCATACCCCAATGGGTGAAGAAATCAAATATAGCTGCAGTGCTAAAATCACCCAGCAGAGAAGACTGAAGATACAGCTTTCATTGCCAACTGCGTGGAGACTGGAAAATTTGCTGGCACGTTTCGGTTCAACATGGTTTCCTATTATACGTGCAGCAATATGTTCCTATTACATATACAGTACAGCATTAGCATCTTGGAAGGATAGCACCATCGCTTTTTCATGGCCTTTCTAACTACATTTATTGCTGGTTACTATAAACACCCCTCCATGACCAAAAGGGCAGGATGCATAACATAAATAGATTAATTAACCATCAAATTTCCATATGATTCAACCTCGTCTGAACTTTATGTTGCCTCGAAGGGCAGCGAAGTCAGAATTTCAGAGCAAACAGAAGCATTCCTTAGTGGAACACGAAAAGCAGCCCTCAGTAACGCATCCAAACCCCAAGCTACGTTTGGTGGTGGTTTATGTTAACTGGATTTGCTTTGTAGTGAAAGAGGACAGGATCACAGTCACTCTCTCTCATCGGAGGGGCAGTAACTCTCAACTCCTGCTAAGACCCTGAGCTGCTGGAATTGGATCTGAAGCGCTTGCTGGACTCCAGGTTGCGGCTCAGATCTGAATTCCCCTGGAAGCGGTGGGTGTATCTCAGGTCATGCTGCGTGCACAGCTGTGTCACAGACTCCTGGAGCAGGTACATGCCCCAGGTTTTGCCAGCAGACCTCTGACTAGGGACGCATTACATAGAGCACTATAGAGATGCATGTCGAATGTTAATAAAGATAAAATATACTTACAATAAATAAAATTGAATTAATTAGTAGTTTAATCCAATTCCCTAAAAATATTTGACCTTGTCAAATGAAGAGGGTGGCCTTCTAATTTCTGCTTTTTACATTTTTAGAATTAAAGAGTAATCAAGTGCACACAGCTTTGCATATAAATCAACCTTGACCTTCCAGTGAACTGTTTTGGTAAAAATAAGCAGTGCTCTGACTGTTCTTTTCTCTAAAAGCCAGAACAGACAGAGCAGAAGAGGTTTCAGTTCAGTGAAGAACATAGTGCTATAATCATATCAGAAACGCGCTAATAAGCCCCCACTACTCTGAGCAGTTATTGCTCTTTCTTCTTTAAAACTTTCCAATTTCTAAGACTTCTTCTTTCCTTCCCCCTGAGCCTTGCATCTCAGCATTCTTTTGGATTAGATGTTACAGCCTCCCAAAGCTGATAATTCAAGGTTACACCTTGAAACTCTTATACAGCCTTTTATTCTGAGGAACAACTGACTACCATGAGAATTATTTTACACTGAGAACCTGAAGAAAAAAAAATCCCTTAAAAAAAGCTCCTCAAAATCAATCTGCAGAACCAGCTTTGCACAGAATGCAGAGACAGAGATAGGTGGCTGCTGCTGGAAAATTATATTAAAGAAAAAAAAAGCAGCAAAACCTAAACAACAGAACAATGAAAAAGAAGGAGGGTTGAACGCGGCTTGAATTTTTAATTGACTGCAGCAGGCTATGGAGACAAACAGCAAAGAGCATACCCGTTTTTCCTGTGTTTTTCATCCAAGTCTTGTTCGAAGATTCGTTGTCAAAGCCATCGAGCTTCAGTGCTTCATACTCGTCTCCAACATGGGCCTGATGGTCTATGATGTCTATGGGAGACTGGTGAGACCCTCCACACTTCTCGCTGGAAGTAACCCAGTGCTCGGGACCGTAGTTACCTGTTAAAAAATACCAATACAATTAACAGTCCAGTGGCCCAGTAGTTCCGGGTAACTCTTAAGAGGATGAAGCACTTAAACTCCCCAGGTAACTCCACCACAGGTAGATTTCTCACATTTGAAAGAGGTTAAGACTTGTAAACTTCAGAGGAGATTGAAATCCATTAGCTTTACGCAGCACTCCAACTTTGCCTGTAGCAATTATGAACAATGGCTTTTTTTTTTTAAATTACTATTCTATAACTATCTGCAGTTCCCAAGTTCTCCTCGTGTGTGTGTTACCAATTAGCATGTTACAGGAACTCTCCTAAACCTTCAGCTTTAATATTTAGTTTACCTTTTCACAGGAGACAAATAATGTCAGAGCTACCCCTATCTCATGTTTCTGCAATACTCTGCTTAGATAATACTATCTTTATTAAGGATCTCATTTCTTTCGGAGGTTTTGAAGCCCGAACAGATAAAAAGAAAGAATTTAGCTTAATGGTTGTTAGTAAATTTGAAGAAAACAATAAAGGAAAAAAAATTACCCTGGATGCAGAACGTAAAGAGGACAATGACCTCTCAGAAAAATACTGTAACTTTCTTTTACTGTTATTCTTACATGAGTTTTTTGCTTTCCTTATTCATCAAGTCTGCTCTCACCTGACGTAAACTACTATCTCAAAACAAGTTAAATATTAGCAGTAAATGAGAAGCTCCAAGGACTGATGAGCAGTGTCTTATGTATGTGGCTGCACCTGGGCACGTTGGAGCCATCCTTATTACATGACAGCTGGCCAAAAGCAGATGCAGAACCTCATACTGCCACCTTCCCTCCTCCTCTCCACACCCTTCTACTCTCTTTTTTGTTTAAAAAAACCGCAGTGAGTAGTTTAATTCTGGAAAGCAACATAAGCTTCTGCATTTTGTGAGCCCATCACTAGCCACCGTGACACCTGCAACCTCTGTACCCAGCATGTCAGGGTCCTCACAGGCTCAGCATAAAGTTTTAAAGTATTTTTCATAGTTTAGGATACCTGCTGTTATCACAGCTGTCCATCTAACTCACAAGGCGCAGGAGCGGCGCATTCTGCCCCTTTTCTGGAGCTTCCACCAGCTCCACATTACCTTTTGGTATATGAGTCCTCAAATTGTGTAAGTGAATTTCATGACAGGATTGACCAGCACGTTGCTGGGAGAAGAAAAGCAGCACTGTGTTATGGTGCAGCTACAAGAGGCAGTATCACAAACCACTACTAAATCTGCCAGGGGTTGTCTGCCACAACATAACTCACCTCACCCATTCTGCAAGGTTCTCCAGCATAAGCAGTCCGCAAAAATACATTAGGATGAAAGATTTCAGGCAAAGACTTCGTCATCCCCACCACATACCAGCTCTAGATGCACTGTAACACCAGGGACCCTCAGCAGCACACGCAGGAGGATCTCCAGTGAATGTCTAACTTATCTTATGACCTCCCTCTCCAGCACTTAAATCGAGACCAAGAGATTTTCTTTCTGTGAGTGCTAACAGTGGATTAAGCTCCTGAAACAACAGCACAGGGTTCTTACAAAGCACTTTTTGCTCCCAGTTCTTGAAGTGCTTTACAGCGGGGATCAGCTACATTATTCTCATGTAAAGACATGGCAATTGATGGCCTGAGAAGGGAGGCAATTTGCCCAAGCTCAGCCTCCAAAGCCAAGTTGCAACCCAGAGTTGAACTCTGTTCTCCTGAGACGTCTGACGTCATACCTGTACGGTACCTCTGAACTACCCAGGCAGCACGTCTGTTCGATAGGCAGGCGGCAGAAAACGATCCACCAGTTTGCATTTATTACCCTTGCATCAGAGAAGCGTATGTAAATTCAATTAGTGCCCTCTGAACGGCACTTGTGATGGCCAGTTTCTTTGGCCCCTGGGTTTTAATTTGTCTAGCTGCAAAATGCATTCTTCCTATCTTCCCATGGGCTAACGCCAGATGCTTAATCAATAGCAAGATTTTGTGCTACGCTCATGGCACGCAAATGCTGTGTAGTAACCAAACAAGGAGGAAGCGTTTTACTTTCAACTGCCATTAGTCCAAATTGCAACATCCTTTAAAAATCATTTACATTATCTGTCCAGGTTAAAAAATCAGTTTCGTTTATCTCATGGCTCAACTTGAACTGTCAGCAAAAGCCTCTTCCAGTTAATTTCCCAATGTACCACAACCAAGGAGAACAGAATTATTAAAAATCCTACATGGGGAAAACTAAATGCATTCCACTCAAACACAGATATTTCTTCCTGAATCTTAGTAATTGGTTTGCAGTGAATTAATTGGCAATTCAGATTTTCTTTTCATATAACCTTGCATTTACTCTATGAAATTTGGGGATTTGCTTTAAAACGTTTAGTACTAGACATAATCAAACCTGCCAGCTCTCCTTTTTTGGCGGTGTTGTAAACATGGGGTGAGCTTTTCAAAAGCACTCTGCTCACAGAGGCTATCACAGTGGTTTCAGCTGTGCATTCAAAAGGAGTTGTGCAATCACATTTTTCTTTTTTAAGTATTTTCATGTCAGTGGGGAGGGTTGGTTTTGGTTTGTTGTTTGTTTTTTAGGGTTTGGGTTTTGGTTTTTTTTTTTTTGAGTAGGCAGATTTATTTTAACAGGGACAGTAGGGTTCCTTCCGTGTATCTTGTCACAGACTGCTTTTTTTAAAAAAGTATAGCCAGCTCTCAAGCCATTTGCAGTGAAAACTGTCTTGTCAAAATGAATAAAATAAGCTACAAAGGTAAACAAACCACCCAGCCTGTTGAATCAAAACCTCAAGTGACTTAAGGACCAGCACTGACTCTCACTGAAATGTAGTTTTTCACAGACCTTTAAAGGCCTGTATAAGCTTTGTATCTTTTTAAAAAACATTCATTATGTCTGCTATTTTTTAAAATTAATTTAGCTTGCCTGGATCAATTTAATAGCAATACATCTCTTTCTATAAATACAGTAGCTTCACTCGCTTCTAAATCTATAATTTACAGAAAAAAGCAGCCTAGGAATATCTGCTCTCTCCATGTGATAGTACTAGTTTTCATGCATAAAATGTTTCTGCACTGGTGCTCAATTACTAAAGAAAAATCTAATGCAATGAAACTCTCTCTGCAATTCAACCCCCCAGCTTGGTGCCTGGTGACTCCAAGTCCTGACATCCCAAATTACAGTCGGGAGGCTAAGCTCTGATTTAGAGGTTCAAGACCTGCTAGTTAAAATCAGCACAGGATTTTATGAACGGCGAGGTTTTCCATTAATTTCTTTCAGAAGTTTTTGATATGCAAATTACGACATGCAGTATGACCTACACCATTATGGCAGCAATTCTAGACAGAAATAGAGGCCATGACCCCAGCATCTCCACTCCCAGCAGCGCGGGATTGGGGCCACCCCGGCTTCAACAATGGGCATGAGAAGGCGAAGGCGGGATAGGGGAGTGCAAAGAGAATTTTTATTTTTTGCGTTTGAGACCAGAGTAAATAAATTACATCCCCTACCCAGAAAGAAATAAGCTATAAAACGCAATCAAGAGGAGCGCAGTAGGATTCATTTATTCACCGGTAGCCATCAGAAGGCTTAGGCCTAAGTGCCTGCTTTTTTCCGTAGACATTCAAGTGCAGTTTTAATTGAAACTGATCTTCCACTACAGATTTCAAATTAATTCTTCGTCCAAATGTCTCATGCTCCAGACATCCTTGCCTTGCAAAAACCCCTATATCATTAGAGGAGGAAATAGAACACTTTTTTCTAAGCTTGCAGGTATTGATTACCTATTCCTTCCATCAAGGCACAATTGCCATTCTGCACTGTATAAATCTCTTCAGCGTTAGACACATATAAAGTACTGAGAATTATATCATTAATCATTTGCAGTTACACCTGTCTGGCTTTATTGAATTCTTTGTTTTTTAGAACTTTAAATAAATGCTTCTAAATAAAAACATGACACTAAATAAAGACTCTGTTTTACTTAAACCTAGTAAAAAAAAAATCCCTTCATTCTGTGTGTGACATTTACCCATCTGAAAGAATAACTTATGGCTATTTCTATTTCATTTTTTCAACAGTAAGCATCATGGCTTTCATCTAATAAAAGTTGGAATTCTTTTGACTTGGCCTTTTAAGGGCTCACATATAATCTGGCTTTCAAAAACCCAAACAAGTCAAGAGCCCTCACCTCTGTTAATAAATAATACAGGTTTCCACTGAGATGGTGGGACAACATGCAAGCAAAGGTAAACATCAGACAGTCCCATCCTGGAGCTGGAGTATTTGACCAAGAGCAGCACAGACACAGAACAGACTGATAACATGTGGCATCTTCAGGTACCGATGTCAGTGTCCTGTCTTCAGGAAATGCTGCGCTCGGGTCCAACAGCTAAGAGCACGCAATGGGGAAGGAGGGTGGAATTCACTGCCCAGGTCCAACAAACGCACAGCAGCAAGACGAGATGGCGACTGGAGAACACCTGATTGATAGGACGGGGGCTAAAGAAAGAAGGGAGGAAGGAGATTTTGGCCACGGTGATCCCCTGAGCGCTGTAGAGAGCCGGCATCCTATCCCAGCTGCAGCAGGGTGTTTTCTCACCCAGTCCCACCATGCAGAGCTATACAGACACTTGCTCTGTTCCCTGGCCTGGGCTGGTACAAAGGATGAAGCACATCCTCACTGCAGCCCCAGTAACTCCAGTCCCACCAAAATCCTGCCCCGCATTCACTTGTGGCTCAGGGAGGTGCAAGAGCCCGTTGGTCTCCTGGGGCTGGCAACCCTGTGAGCTCATTTTGGATTCCAGCCAGGTCCTTAGGGACTTGACCTTATCTCCACTGAAATCAGGGGCAAAAGGGCTGCTGGCTTCCAGCGTGTGAACGAAGAGCCGGGGTCAGGAACCTCAGCAACACCGTGGCTTTTTACACGCAACGTTTCACACAGAACGTAACACCAGAAATGTTACCAACCACCCTCACCTGAAATTTCTTGATGCTTCCCAGATGGATTCTGCATTCTTTTCTCATGCAAAATCTTTCTGTCAATGACTGCAGTACTTCAATAGGGTTTTTTAGTGCACAGGCTGCTCTTTAAATAGAATCCAAGATTACTTTTTTCTTCTTTTTACTGTACAACCAAAACAACGAGCAGTCTTCATTAATAAAAACCATTAAAATAATGTATTCTGCCAAATCTAATTATAGCTTGTATAAAGAGTTCCACTTTTGAAAAAAAAATGTATTTTTCTTTCACAATCTTCTGTTTAAAACACCTCTTATTAAATCCACCAGCATTTCCTTGATTTTAAATAATTTTCCAATTAATGGATCAGCTGCTTTGATACAGGCTGGTGTCTAATACATATGTCTTTACACGACATCCAGATACAGTTTAAGAGACATAATGAATTTGAGCAATGCAATTTTGATTATTCATTTACAAGTTGGAAAGAGATAGAAATAGCAACATTTGGGTTTTTTTTTTTTTTTACTTTCACTTGTTTTTAACATATTCACAAAAATCTGACTTTAAATCCCAGACCTGGCAGGCAAAGAACTAATTTAGGCATTTTAATTTGAGAGTTTTTAAATTATCCTTATTGTTGTAGAGGTTTTTTTAACAGAAAAAAATCAGACAAATATTTGTCTGTATTTAATGCCTCTTAACTTTTAATTTTTGAATTAAAAAGCAATTAATGATTGAAAAGCAACCAAAATCCCTCACTTCTGCAATTGAAGCAAATTAGCATGGTCACTTTGCAGGGACATCCTATCCCATCATCTTAACACGGCAGATCATTTGTCCATGATCATGTGCAAGGCACGTATTTACCGAGCCGTAAGAGAACGGGCACTGCAGAAAGGCTCGTAGCCCTCACCCCTTTCCAGCCCTACTCTATCCTCTCTGCCCCAGCATGCGGAGAGCTCCTGCTACTTGTTTACATGCTCAGTTTTGTAATGCTGGCAGACACTATCCTCAACGATGACATGATCTATACCAGAAGCAGCACGCCCACAGTTGATGTAAAGTAGCAAAGACTCTTGCTGGGTTGGAAGCTCATCCAAAATAGGGCAAAAGACCTGCTAAGCAATGGCTTGGTCTCTTCTTGGACGGCAGTGGTATTTGGTCGGATATGTTCATGATGCCAACCAAGCTCACTGCCTCTGTCACCTACCACAGGCTCCCTCCCTCCTTAAAGACAAGGAACAAAATCAGAAAGGATTCAAGTGCTTAAAAATCAGATCTCAGATTGAAAGTCGATGGGGACAGCCTCTGACAAGGAATTTCAGAAAGTGTCTCGCTATTTCAGGTATGTGACAGCATCATGTTATTCAGCACAAGTGGGTATAAAGTGGAAAATTCCAGGCTTCTCTTATGGCGAACCCAACCAGTTATTAAGGATGGATGGATGAAATAGTATTTCCTCTTCACACAAAAACCTCCCTACTTTTGCGTGCACTGCTCTGGATGGGTAGCTTAACTTAAAAGACCACAGCAGTAAGAACCTCTGCAAGTTTTACAGGCTCTGGATAAATAGGGATGGTTTGCTTTGCACGGGCTGGCAGCTATGACCTGCCCAACCACCTCAGCACTTAGCTGAGCGACACCAGAGATGTGAATCTTTGCTTCTGCCTCCCTGTCATACTTGAACTGCTCTATCACGAGCTAAATCTCAAGAAACACTGAAATGTCACCACCAATAAACAAAAATGGTTCCTTTATTTCACACTGAGGAAGAGCAAAGAAGAGGTGCCCTCGCTCAGCTACAAAGCGATGAACTTCAATAGCAGGGTGAATTTTCAAACAGGAAAGAAATCATTTAGAACAATCAAATATCAGTGAAATTCACTGTGGAACTGAATGCATTTTAAGATCCTTCAAAAGTCTTCTGTTCTCTCTGTTGCCTGGGACAAAAATATTGAAACTGTTACTTGATACCATTAACTAGGACTTCACCATCACTCTTTGCCATTTAAAAGCAACTCTATCAGTAAATGCAGGAAAATAAGGTGCTTATGCCATTTGAATTATGACAGGAGGCAAACCATGTGCTGTGGATCCAGATCAGCCATAAAATTGGCCTCCCTTCGCCCTCTCACCTCCAGTTCCCTCCTACAAAGAAAAAAATAAAGTAAGCCCTGAAGGATGAAGCCTAAAGACTGTATTTAGATACAAGGCAGAGAAGAATGATTGGAATGACGCTTCTCTTGCTGAGTGATTTACCATGAGGCTGCAGGGGTAAAGGTGTAAAAATCAGTGGCATCTTTTAGGGGCCTCCCATTGCAGAGAAAGCAATCAAGTTGTTGAGTCATTATACTAGGGGAAAAAGTCGCTGAAATGACACGGTCTTGCTCTAAAGTGATGGCACACCAAAAATCAAAGAGATGGAGGAGAGACCACAGTTAGAGTTCTCAGTGCTGTTTTGAACAAAGATTTCAGGATTTCCTACCCTGAGGGAAAAGGGCTTGTCGTTTTATTATTCTCTGTCATCACACTCTTTAACATGAGACTCTCATGCTTGCAGAAAATTCTGATTACTGTTTGAAACATGAGACCGAATACCAAGCTCCTGGAGAGCTTGCTGGGACCCAAACAGGTCTAAGCATCATTCAGTCTGCGAGCTCAGTACAGAACAGCGTGTATAAGACGTGTGAGAGTCGTAAACAGCCGAGGACAGGTTTTTGGAGAACTGAAAGAAGCCGAAAGAAATTTTCCCCAAGAACAATCTCTGATAAGGGATATCTTAACCGGCAGTTGTTGGAACAAACACAAATACAGGAAGACAGAACAAAAAGGGTTTGGATTTAGATAACCTTTGAGCAATTGCTAGCAGCAACATCAGAAGCGCCAACAGTCCCTTCCGGCAGTGATGCCACCACGCCTACAGAAATGCCCAGCCATGGGGCTGTAAAAGCAAAGCTAATCTTCAAAACTGGTTTTGTCAGTGATACTGTCTCACTGCCAAACCGTGGCAGATGCAAAGAGAGGAAAAAAAGACTTTAAACCATGCTTCTAAATATAAACTATCCTATAACGTCTGCAGCTTTTAAACCTGAATATAGAGTGAGGTGCACGTTCTCCTTAAATTTTCATATCCACAGATGCTACAATTATTGCCGGGTTCTTTAATTAAACCTCTAACCTTCAACTACCTTTGGCAAAATTTTTTATGTATATGTTTATAAAACCTTTGCATTTCTTAGTATGTAAGTGAACATCTGCATTATGGAGTCACAAACATATCGAGATTTTTTTTTTTTAATATATACACTCCCCGTACACATATTTACTTCCTGCATCCTGATTTTGTTCCTCAAAAAAGTATGAAGCTGCCATGAATCTTGTATGAAACTCCCGCTGTACCTATCAACCTGCCAGAGGCACAAATGTATGATAAATATCCATATCAGGAAACACCAGGACCTTAAGACAAATGTTGCAGGAAGCTCACAATAAAGTGGAGTAAGTGTAATTACTAAAACAAGCTTTTTCCATAAACATTTCAAGTTTTAGCATTTGTGAGCTGAATAATTTACCACCACAGAAAGTGAAAATGGTACTAAGTTTAGCTGTGCTGGCAAAATAGTTTGGAGGTTTTTAAGGGGTGTCTCACACAATAAACTCTTGACAGACACAACTAATGAGCTGTTGAGGTTTGTAATTCTAATATTTCAAAAATATTTATACTGAGCACAGAGCACAACAATATCAATGAAATTATTAGGCAGAATTCAGAGTGGGAGGATAAACCGTGGTATAGAAGGTGTGTGACGGTGGCAGGTGATTGAGACAGTATACATCTCCATCCTCTGTTTTCATAATTTTCTTCATTTTTAATAAATGCATCTGACATCTCACACCGTTCATCTCATAACTGTCTGAGGCCTTTTTAAAACTGCTCACCCCTGAGCTGCGTATAATAAACGAGGTGATAACTTACAATACAAGGAGAAAACAGGAGATTAATTTATATGAAGACATTGTAAATTAAGTGTCTTCTATTCCTATACTAGTTTAGTAAAGCTCCATGAGGGCTAGGGACAGACATAAAAATAGATTTTTTTTCCTAAATATAATTTTAAAAAGTATAAATCTTAATGGAAATTACTGAATGAAGATGTATTATGAATCGATGCAGTAGCTCAGTGACAGCACTTTGTTGCTGGGAGGAAGACATACATTTCAGTAATGGGTGCTTCAGACAGGGCACGGGTGCCTCGGACAGGTCATGTCTGGGATGACTTCCTGGTCTCTCTCTCACTATCCTTTTTTCATGTACAGGGTAATAGCTATAAAATGATGACCTTGACAGCAGAAATACTTACACTGCTGTAGTGCCCAAACAACGCAGAAAAGGCGGGGTGGGGGTGTGCGTCCAGTCTTTCATGTACAGCACAGCACACAGCTCCTGCCTTGAAAAGTTTACAACTGAACAACCTAAGACAGAGCTGCTAGCAACCCAAGATGCAGCACCTCGAATTTGAAAACACGTAGCCCTTCTTCCAGGGCTAAGCTTCCCTATTTGTAACAATCCTGCTTCATGCTCTCTTCTCCAAAGCCATCTTCTTGAGCTGCATAACCCACTAGCACAACAGAGAGGCTATCAACCTTCACATGGGACAGAAGAGACAAGAAATGCCAATTCTTCCAAAGAGCAAATGTGAAAGAAGACATGAGTTGGGTGTTCCATGGAATTAAACATATAAAAAAGGAGCACAAGTACACATAACGCTGATGGAAACCACGGTTCCATCTGGCCTACTCCAAGGAGAAAGCACAGCGTGAATGAAGCTCTGAGAAAATAAAACAGAGGAAGTAAGAGGAAGGAACTGGGCAGGAAACTTTCCCACCCAAAAGTTGTTAGATGCAGATGGAGGCCCCGGGGGCTTCAAGAAGATTTTGTTAGAAGAGGAGGAAGGAAGAGGATCTGAATTTGGCTTGGTGCTAATTACAACATCCCTTGCCAACACCCAGTGCAGGCTAAAACGAGGAGGCTGAGTAGACAGCTTGCTGCTCTGTGTCTGGGACCTTACCACCAGAATGCGGGTGATGGCCCCACAGGACCCAGTCCAAGCTGAAACCAGTCAGCAGTCTGGGGGCAGCTGTTCAGCTGAAGCTGTGGTAGAGAAACCTCAGGCTGCAGAATAAGTGAGGCAAGAGGAAAACCTGCAAGAACAGCCATGGTGGGCTAAGGAACCCTTTCATGGGGGTGTTTTGTCATTAAACTAGAGATCTTGGTTTGTTTGAGGGCTTGACTGAGACCCTGCTGAAGCATCAAAGCTCCCACGCTGCTGAACA
>NW_010415861.1:158315-165814 GCF_000710305.1 Buceros rhinoceros silvestris | reverse complement strand
GAGATGAACGCTGAATGACAGTGACAGTAATAAGCCATGACATTTAAGTCAGGAAATCTCAAATTCCCATCTTGCTTCTCTGTCTCCTTCATACCACCAGCAGCTACACGCTCCATTTCACTCCCTTTCTTTACAAAGGGAGAAGTTCACTTGTCTCATCAGAGCATCTGCAAGAATTGCTCAAAACTTGAGGAGAGCTGCAGAGATAAAAAGCGCAGTAACCATGCAAGACTCAACTGTCCCACTACAGACCTCGGTGCCAGGCTGCCAGCAAAGGCATTTCGGAAAAACACAGTTCCAATTATTTCTCAAAGCACCACAGACTTGAATCCTACCGCTCCTCAGCACCCTTAATAGTCTTGATCTCACCAAAGAAACTGCTAACATAAATGATGCCTCACCATAACTTAATTACCTCCAATTTAGGGGAGTACAGGAACAGAAAGTACCTTTTCTTGATTCCCATCTGTTTCTCGTAACTAACCAAAGGAGCCTTCCCCAGAGCTCTGTCTCTGAAAGCCAGCATGAAAAAAAAAAAGAAGGAAGGAAAAAATTGTGTATTTTTATTGAATTTTTGCAGGATGTAGCTTAATAAAACACCCACAGAGAACACAGAGAAATATAGAAAAGGAAAAAAGGGAGCGAGGGCTGATATCAATCAAGCCTATCTAAAGGCACTGGTGGAGTGAAAGTACTCATGATTTCAAAAGAAACCTGTTAGAAAAAATATTTTCATTCGTTGCTTTGGCTCAGGTTTAAAATTTACAATAAACAGAAGTGTCCTAAGCAGAGGGTGACTTAAATAAATTCAGGAAGATAAAATTACCTGTTGCTGAAATACAAATCACCTTCAGCTTTCCGATACCACTTTGTTGATCCTAACCTGACCAGAACACGGCCACCATACTAGCACCTTATTGTTTAACCGTATCAGAGGTAACACCGCTCGTTAAACCCTGACAAACCTTGGCTTTGCTTTGGTATTTCCTTTTTAGGTGAAAATCAACTTTTGCCCAACTAAGTTCTTAATGGCATCCCTGTTAAAACAGCCTTCTCAATCCAGCTGTCCCTTTCACTAGTACACAGCAGTAAAACAGCTCTCCGGAGAGTTTCTGGAAGATTGCCGGCTTTTACTTAATGACACGTTGTGAACCTTGGCCTTAATTTCCATTAACATTCAGTTCATGTTTCTACCATTAATTCAAGAGCATCAGGAGTAGGAATAAATAGGAAAACAATAAGCAGCCATAGCATCGAGCCTGAGGTGCTCCAGCAGGCAGCACTCCTTCTGTAGCTGACAGAGAATGCTTACAACCATTTTCCCCAATTGTGTTCCTACCTGCCATTTCCAGTATGTTATGCTAAATGGCTTAAACTATTCAAAACCAGCTTTAGTTTTCCAGTTAGGAAAGTCCAAAGTTGATAAAAGAAATCCAACAAAACAACCAAAAAAACCAACAAATCCCCACAAGCCAAAGTCATGAAAAGGACCCGATGTTCTAAAGTGGCTCTTACTTCACCACATCCTGCCTGCCTGGATGAATTACGTGAAAGTGTGTTGGTGGTGGTGGAGAACACTGGCAGCAGCCCCCTCCTGCCCCACTGTCCCCTGGCCCCGCAGTCTCGCCTGGCCAGGCTGAGCCTCTTTCCTCCCCCGAGCGCTGCCCTGTGGCAGGTAACCTGCAAAACAGCTGAGCAGCTGCTGTGGGGAAAAACCAGCTGCTGCAGAGAGCTGGCAGCAAAGTGACTGCTGTGATGGATGGAGCCAGGGCGAGCGTTGCAGAAGATTCACTCCCACAGTACCGGTAGTGTGCACATTCAAACACCAAGTTAAACAAAAAATAATAATAAAAAAAGGCTCGGATAAATGTTCTTCCTTCCAATACTGCATGTACATCTCACATAGGGACAGTCACTGCAGAGAGCAACTTGCGGGCTTCGGGCCCCAGCTTGTCCCTGGATTGATTTTTCACCAGGGCAAGTTAAAGGTACCGCCCACCCCTTCACCTCCCTGCCTGCAGCTCACACAGCTGCCTGCTCCCTCCAACAGGAGCATCTTCACATAGCACCACCGAGGATGCTCGGGAACAAGGCAGGTGCCCTCGCACAGCACTCCCCAACGCTCTCGGCCCAATGGGAGGAAGGCAGCAGCTAGCTTTGAACACACTTCCCTGCGCTTTTTGGTCACAGCAGAGCCCACAGTACTGAAATCTGGAGTGTATCACTTCAGTGTGAAATCTGTAAGATACGGATTTATATGGTGTCTGCAGAGCACATTAGAAGATCATCATCATCACGTCTTTTCAAGACAGCCATAATTATTCAGGCTGTTATTCTATCTCACCGGTGCTTTTGAAAAACTATTGAATATTAGCAACCCCTGACTAAAAAACAATGTTTTGGTTGAGGGACTAATCTTCGTATCAGTACACAGCCATACCTGGTCTTATCTACGTTACCAATTCCCCACTGATTGAGCGGATTCATTAACAACACAATCTCTTGCGACTGCAATGAAGTCTCATTCTTCGTATCACTGGTGCCTTGCTGTTTGCTTTTCCTTCACAGTATGCACACAAGTAATTAACTTACTATGCTCCGCTAGCTCCTGACACATCACTTGGCATAGAAAAATTCACCAGCAGGTAGTTAAGCATGCAAAATATTTTCAGTCAAATGAACTTCATAACAAAGCACTACTTAGGAGAAATGTGGCTCTTTCTGATACAACACTAACGTGCACCATACTGCCCGCACCAATAGGAGCTTCTCGAGTGGTAACAACAAAAAGGAATCATTTTTTCCTCAATATATAGGAGGAAACTGGCGAGCAGTAAAGATATTCACTGACAGGACAAGCACAGAGATCAACCTGAGTGGCCCTTCGGAAAGTCTGACATAACAATGACAGACCCAGGAGTCATATGCTATAGAAAAGAAAAAGAGGAATCCCCAAACCCCAAAACAAAGCTGAGGTTCACTTCAGTGCAGCATTACTGAGATTTCTGGTGTCTGGAAGTGCAAAAGAACAGTGCATTTCAACTTTTATATAAAGTTTAAAAAAAAAAAAAGGTAATTTGCTGCTTCAAGCATAGAGTGCTTTTAAACCTAGAGTTCAATGACAGCAAAAACTCCCTAAATAAAAACATGCTATTTATTATACACTCCACTCAAAAGACTCCACCCAGGAACACGACGTGAGATATGTAAGTCATCTCAGTAATGTCAGGAGGTAGGACTGGGGTAAAGATACTCCCGTACTCATCTATCTGTAGGATGAAAGGTTATGGTACAAACTGATGGTGACTTATCACAGCAGCAGTGCAGGGACACTATGCTGACCCCAGTGCAGGCTGGCGGGATGGAATGTGAAAGGTGGTCTTTGACTTTGCACTGACGTTGATAACACCAGGACTTTCCCTTGGGAATACAAGGACACCAGAGCCTTTGTGGCGTGCTCCTCTGAACTGAACATGCTCTAAACTATGACTTTAATTACCTTAATATTTTCTCAGCACCAGAGACCAGGAAGCGTGTGATCTTCACGCCATGCTGGTGTAGTCTGGACAGCACCATAGAAAACAGTGTTACTTGTTCTACGCTGTCCTGGTCTTCCCTTTAAACCAAAAGGAGCTGAAACTCCAAAATGTATGTAAAAATACTTGGAAAAAAAGCAGGAACTTGGCTAGGATAAAGACCCGTTCACAGTGTCATTAAGCCCAACTTTGACCTTCCGTGACAAATTCTTGCTCAGAAGTTCTATGACTTCATTGACCTAAAACACTGGAAATTGTGACCTTGAAGTTTCCTTCCACACAAGGAAAAATCCTTCTGAAGTCCTGGAAAATGAAGCTTTTCTTTCGCTCAGTTTTGTCCAGAAGACAGTTGTTCCTTTCCCCTTCGTGTGCCACATGGCATGTACCTCTGCCAAACTCAGGCTGTTGCTTTGACTCATTTGGTCACAGAAGTTAGTTCCTCATGTTCCATCGCAGCAATTTTTGTTCGTGACAAAAGAAATAGATTTGCAGAGGGCAGAATTCACCGTGATTTCTGTATATAATTTTCCTCTATTCTTGCACTGCTTTCAACTCGGCTTATTTAAATATAGCTCCTGTCATACCCATCATTTTCAGTTCACCTGTTATGCAGAACCACACTCTCCACCTCCAACAGAGAAGTTTTCACCTTGGCTGCATAGTTTACACAGATTCTGTACTCCAGAGCGGAAATTCTTACTCATTTGCAAACTAGGTGACCCTTAAACAGCGTTTCTGTTTCCTTGACAGTCATATTAATGCATGGAATAGAAACCAGGTTTTGTTATATCTAATTTACATTAAAAATGAACTACCTCACTTAACCACCAGCATATCCTTGATAGTTACTCAGGTCTGTAAACAGTTCACTACCTCAAGGAAAACCTTGTCATATTTCCAAAAGGCTGTTGTAACTTGCTGGTGTTCCGGGGAAGGAATCTCAGGTTTTGTTTGGTTTTCCACGGTTACGGTATCAGGAAAAGGTAACAGCTTTTCATGCCAGAAGAAACAGTTGGATAACACGTACTGACATGATAAGCACAAGTCATTACGCTTCATAAAGCTACCTCTCTACAGAGCCTTAAAAACAGTTTCCACCTCGTTTGGAAAGGTATTCAGCATTGAAGAAATCAAGAGTTGAAGTCACTGTCTGGGGTTTTTTGGTTTCGTTTTTTAAAGCTTCAGTGTTTAATTGCTCTCCAAGTTTCTATCTGCAGCTTACTTCTAATGGTGGCTTATCAGGTTTCCAGCCCAGCCCTTTGTTTTGTAGCCACAGACTGTAAGAGGTCTTGAGAAGACAGCATTTTCCCTTTATGGAGATGCAGACTTCTCAGGGGACTCATCCGTACACCTGCTGAGAGACTGGATTAGTAAATGCAGTTGGGGTGGACAACTTTCCTCCTGGGGAAAGGTCATACGTTGCCCAGAACCATCATTCAGTGAGGAAATCACCCAGGCTAGAAATTCAGTGAAAACACAAAACAGACCTAAGCAGAGCCCTCCAATACCTTAGTTAGAGGATGCTCCTTGGATCAAAGATGAGCAAAGGAATCCCATGCCTCCTAAATCACAGATATCCTCCAGATTTCCTCTTGGCTCTGACAGAACTTGCAAATGGACTTGCAGCAGCCAAAAAGCAATGGAGAGGGGAAACAGATAAACAGATCCAGCCTAAGCACCACTTAAAATATTTACAAAATTTCTCTTTTTTTCCTTTATCAACCCTTAATAGTTTTATCTACAAAAATGCAGATGCCAGTTAAGCACATCGTGGGCGTGAGATCATTTCCTACTACACTGAGCAATGCTGTCCCACCACATCGTTGCACTTGTCTGTATTCCTGTGTTATCTATTACCTTACCCTAAAGCCAAGAGTTTTTGAGGAGCAGACTGACCTTCTGGTTTCATTTTGTTCAGATAAAATACAGACTTCAACCCATGACTGGAATTTCTTGCCAGTACAAACCCATAGGAATGAGTCAGAGTATTCTGGGTATTATAAGGAAATTGCAGAAGCAGTGTTTGAGAACGTGGACCAAAATAAGTAATTAAACACAACCTCCTTGATTACAGAGCATGGCTTAGGTAATGTAATGCCTTTATTAAAGCCATAATTGGTGGGCTTGAGAGACTGCAGTCTCGGTCTCATGAGAATGAATTATGTCCACCTTTTTAAACTAGAAAGTTTCCAGGGTCTGTGGCTTCAGAGGAAAATTCAAAAACACAAAAGAAGAAAGATCCAGGAGCCAGAAGGCAAACAGGAACCTTAAAATTACTGTCTTTTTTTCCATCTCTCCTGATTTGTTTCGGGGGGTCTCATTACTTTAGAGCAACTGATCCTGGCAGGACTGCAGCATACCTCAGTTTATCGACAAGTACCAAACAGAATCTAATGCCAGGGGAAATAACAAAAGAAACCAAAACCACCAATACCAAGAGCTGGGCTAATACACATGATCTACACAGGTGCCCAAATGCCAACCACCCTTCAGTGCTCGGCTCAGAGCCCCTTCCAGTGTCTTTAAAAGCCAAAGGGTGAAAACCCACCAACGGTTAGTTACTTCAGGATGCCTTTATTCTAGATGACATCTATATACTTCATAGTATTCAGCAAGAAAAAAGGTGGGTTTCTTTTTGCGGAGGGTTTGTTTTTTGTGTGTGAATTGGGTTTCTTTTTTTTTTTTTAATTCGGATCTTTCCCAGGGCTTTTTTAAATGAGTATTTTAGAAGAACATACTTCTAAAATCTTTCTTCTTTGTTTGTGCTGTTTCCTGCACAAGTGCCTGCTCTCAGAAACACAACCTGGTGCACACCTTTAGGTAGAGAATATTATTTTCTGAGGGACAGAAGCTCACACAAATAGTAAAATTTTGTTGAAGTGGTTGCACTTTTTTTTTTTTTAATGTCTCTCTAACTAGCAGTGACTGATACTGGCTGGCTTTTACCCACAGAATAACCCCCCGGTCTCACTAGTCTTGTCAGGTTTCCACAGCAGCAAAAAAGCAAGTATGGCTTATTCTGGAGTACATTCTGGATGTAACCACTTACAACTCCACTAACAGGGAGAAGCTAGTAAATCAGTAATAGAAGGTTATTAATTCAGCAGTTACTGGGACACTTCTGTATTGATCGTCTTTACTCATGCTCACCCTCTAGAGTTTACCTCACAGTTCCAGTTTATGCCTCGATTAAGCGGTTCAGAGAAGCCCTGCATTTTATAGTATGCACATCACGCAGCATAATGCTGGCGGTATGACGACTTGCAAACTAAGCAGCGGATTTATCGCCCTAGAAGAGACTCCGGTTTTACTCACCCAGGGCAGCCAGCACAAACACTCAAGTGCAAAGCTCGCAGTCTAGAGCTTTGCTGTGAGATGCGGAGCGCAAACTCAGCTGACAATGGTCTTGTACCCAGCATTGGTTTGCTTGTGCTTGACATATAATATCACTTAGCTGGTGATTAGTTTCCATTTTCGGCATTCACATGTTTTTGTGAACATTTCTTTTTATAGTCTCTGATTCAGCAAAGTACTTCAGCATATGCTTTAAATAGCTGAATAATCCAATGTCTTTTCAGCAAATGTTTAACTTTAATTGTGTGACTAGTTCCAGTTCAAGGGCTCCTCGTATCTTGGACACTGAGGGCTCACTTATGTGCTCTATTCATTGCACGGATATAATATTATTCATGGGCTTCATATTACACATTTACTTAAATGCTTTGCTAAACAAGGTCCTAAAGCAAATATGCCACAGTCATAGTTTATTTAATAACGCTTCTACAAATTCAGTTCTAAACTGTTGAGCATTTTAAAAAGGAAAACTACATAACCATAGTATTTACTGCAATTTCTGTACCTTGATTAAGCACTGACTACGATTGTGGCAACATGGTTCAATAATGCATTATGATTATTTTTTTCTCCACCCATTTCAGGAGATGTGTTTGCCCTTAAACTAAA
>NW_010415861.1:142339-158264 GCF_000710305.1 Buceros rhinoceros silvestris | reverse complement strand
AAGGCATTTTGATTATTTTTTTCTCCCCCCATTTCAGGAGATGTGTTTTCCCTTAAACTAAAAAAAAAAAAAAAGAACAAAACCAAACCAAAAGCACACCACACACAACCCAAAACCACCACCAACAAAACCAACACTCTCAAAAACTTATCCCGTGTTAAAAGCTCCTCTGCAGAGGCTCTTCCCCCTAGCCCACAAGCCACACAGAGCCGCGTGGCCGCAGCCAGTGCTAGGTCAGGAAGAGGAAGGGGTCTCTGTGGAAAACTGGCCTCTTGATTTACTGTATCCCCAGTCCCACCACGCATCTAGATCTCCAGATAATGGTATCTGATTACAAAAATATGAGCAGAGTGTTCTGGGGGTCTCTTCGTACGACTTTTTTTTTCCCCCCAGTCTGAACGCAATACCCAGGATAGACTTTCAAATTCCTCTCCCATAACCACAGCTGCATTTTTACATGGAAGCTGATGAATTTTCCTCTCACTGGAAGACTCCAGCAGCTGTGGCTTTAAGAAAAACACCAAATACTGTGAGACTAACAATAAAACTACGAGAGCTGGCAGTGCTGCCTAACCCCTTTGGGCCATTTCCATTGCAAGCAGCTCTCCACTGGACCACAGAATGCAGGGCCACTTACTAGTTTGTTAGCTACTGCTCCAGACGTTTTAAAATACAGTGGTTTAAATTATTAGAAGAAGACATACCATAAAAAAAAAGTCTGCCAAAAGCACAACTTTCTAAAAAGCCAGCTCTCTAAATTCGTTAGATGAAAAGGCAAAGAATGAAACTCACACTTTACAGCCATCTGCTCCCCGAGCAGAACATCTCCCTGTCCCACTGTTTCAGATGAAAGTTCCTGCCCCAGCCCTGCAGGTAAAGCAAGTTTATATTCTAAGCTGGCTGGAAAAGCCAAATTAAAATGGATAAAAAATGTAAATAGAACCAGATGCACCTGAGAAAAGAAACTAAAATTGCCTTAGAAGATAAAAGGATTAAGCTCTTCTGACCAGTAGCTATAAAATGTATAATGAATTTAGACGTTTCTTTTCCGAAGGAAGAAAGCTATTTAATGAGATAACTGTTATTAAGATAAACCAGCATAACCATAATGTAGGAAACTGCTCATTAGTTGGGGCTTAATTGCTCTTATAGCTGGTGAAGCAGTAATTACCATACCAAAAAAAGATCTGTATTAAGAGATTATTTGTTTTTATGCACGGAAAAAGAATACTACTTTGATATTAAACCAAAATTTAGCCAGAGCACATTCAGTGTCACCCCATTGGAACTGAACACTGACAACTGTCTAACTCGGTGAAAGGAAAAAAGAAGCATTGATTATAGCAAGGAGTGTAATTGTAGTTTACTCTGAAACAACTTCAATACATTTACAGTTATTTATTCACTGTGGTCTCATTGTTTGCCTGTTTTGTTTATAAATATTTACCATGCGCTATCTTCATAAAATAATTGTCATTCAATGTGCACAGTAAAGCGAAGACATTAGAGGTCTGGCTGTGTGTTTTTCCACTCTAATCTGTATGACAATATTTTAGCTCGGTTTTAACACGTGAGTCCTTACAGCTGAACGTCCTGAGCTTTCTTTGCCAGGTTGTGTGTGCAAACATTTACCAAAGCAGTATCTGTGCACGTGTGGCTGCCCATCTGGCAGAGCTCAGAGGATCATGCAGGGATCCGAGCTGCGGTTCACCAGCTCCTGTAGGACGGTTGATGTTTTAGGACATTTTGGTGACATTATAGAGGATAGTCGTGACTGCAACATTACAAGCAGTCAATAATTCTATACAGGGGTATTCAAAGAGTCACTTAAAAGCTAGCTTCTTCATTGACACACAAATTAAATCTGCATGCAAGTGCTGAGCCAAGAAAGGTTTCACCCTGAAATGCTCCCATGAGCAGATTCACCAAAATTCAGGATGAAGGGGCCTATCGCAATGGGGCTTTTACGTCAGATTTACATGGTACCGCATGTGTTCAAGTGATGAATAACCCACTGTTTTGGAGTAGGCAACGGTCTGCACTTCACAAGGAAGGCAAAGGCTCACCTTCCTTTGCAGACTTGGAAAGATTTGGGTAAGTGCCTCAGAGTCAAACTCCTTCAGGCCTGCAGCACTCTTCATGAGAAGTTGCAAGCTTCCTTCACAGACATTACAAGGAGATAAAGCTTAAAAAGCACACCCCCAGCCGCTTCTGTCCCAAACAGCATCCAAGTTCACTAATGCTAAGAAAGGCAAAAGGAAAATTTATTTGTATTTATCATCTGAGCCTGGCTGGGATCAGCAGCACCAAGATGAAGTACAACCAATTTGGTGATATACGTATGGCATCATTCTCTCATAAATCGTGGTTATAAAACAAATATTGGCAGGACAGCCAAGGTTAGAAACAATAAAAGACTTTTAGGCCAGTTTTTATTTAATTTGACTGTATTTCAAGATAATGATACCCCTTTAACTATGGGAAACATGCTCCATCTGTTCTCCAGAGCCTCTATGGGCTTGCAATTTCCTTCCATGTGCAATTCCAGATGTTAACCAAGACCCTGAAAGGCCCCTACGACCCAGGTTCCTTGTTCACGCTCCCTCAAGAGCGGAGGGGAAGCCTACAACAGTGATGAAGACTACATAAAGCCCCAAGCACCACCCCAAAGATTTAAATGAGATTTAGCAGCACAGAGGGTCTTTTGCAAATCCTCACTCAGTGCAAGCAGATGAGATTAGCAACATTCTGAAACCAAGGGACCGGGGCAGGGGCTTCTAAAAGCTGTAGCATCAAGCTCAGAACTACAGCACGTTGTTTTTTTTCAGCAAATGTAACCAGAGTAACCTCAGCAGTATGGTCCAAGGCTTTGCCCTACATGGAAATACATAAATATGTTTTTTTTGGAAGTCTCGAACTCCTGTGAACGATACCATTCTGAGCAGCACACAGGCACTTGGTCTTGGTTTTTTTTTTTTTAAACCTCGCATGTATTGTTATTAATAGAAAACAAAGGTCAACTAAAATGAAACACTGGAGATTTCCTCTGCAATGATATATGAAAATTCACAACTATTGTACATCTTAAACATTTCTAATGTAGATTCTGCAATCCCTCCAATTAAAAAAAAAAATCAAAGCTCTGATGTGCAGAACTATGAATTTTAAATCCTGGAAGAACATTCTGTGATAATTACTAATCCCTTTCTATTGCTCAGTTAAACTTAAGGGAAGAATATTCCAAAGGAATAGGTAACGGCAGGATAATTTACTGTTCTGTTTTTATGAAGTAGGAAGCTTTTCTAGCTATATTCAGCATCCAGACTTGCGTATAAATAAACTCCAGACCAAACAGATTCTTCATACTGCTTTCAACTTCATATTGCTTGCATAAATCACACTTATTCCTTTATATTTAGAGAAATTCTTTTTAACAGAATCACCATTAATAGCATACCAGATCAAATATTATTCCAAATTTAAATAAAATCTGTTCATCATTATGGTCATTAGCTAATGGTTTTATCTTCCTCAGGGACCATAGTAAACATTAAAATTCAATTTATTTAACATTTACTTCTCATAAAACAAAAAAGAGCATCATTTCCTTGCTACAATAACAAACACTTGGGGTCACAAAACTCATGAGAAGCAGGTTTAAAAACCCCACACTTCTGAAGACTAATGAGGTACCGAAGAAAGGATGTGAATATACACAGGAGCTCTTACATGGGTTATGTGCTTAATCCTTTGGCTACCAATTCTCCTACTGCCGCAAATGCTGTATGGCCTGAGGTTTTCAACCTTTTTGATTTGTATCCTGCAAAACATCTCCCAAGGGAGTGCAGGTCCCAGTAATTGTGGCATTAAGCCCATTGATAAATGGTTTTCTTTTCTTAGATACCAATCACCATAAAAAACCCCATGGATCCTAGAGAGCCCACAGACCCAAACCTGGGACAGGTTTCAGCAGGTTCCCATCTGTGTGTGCCCAGTGTCACGGAACATCCATAACACAGACACCAACACACACAACTGTCCTTATGATGAGCACAACTTTTAAAATAGCTGTGTGAAAACCTTTGTTTTCCCTGTGATATATTTGCATCGTTTAATCAAACTCTGATAAATGCATTCTTTTCACCTAAATTGATTTCCTTTTCAAAGCTCCCTTTGTCAGCTGATTTGTTAAGTGCTAGGGGACTGCACATCTCGCTGACTGGTGCTCCCCTGCGTATTCATTCTCTTTACACATTCCCCTGCAGGACTACTGCGATTTCACTGATTATTTTTCAGCAGACACTTTGTTAGACTGCTTATAAACATACTGACCTAATTGCTTTTAATTATTCCGCTGGAGTCTGCCTTTACAGTGGCTCTTTGCTTCCACACAAAAGGAGAAATACTACTGCGAGAAGCATTGAAAAATCCATATCCTGGGCTTCTCTCTGAAGCCTAAATCAGTCAGAAGTTTAATGCACATTGTAGATGTTTATGTGCATGTGTATCTATTGTGCACGTATGCACGCGGTATCTAGGCCTGTTTGCCATCTATACCCATCTGTATATCACACAAGCCAAACAGGGCTAAGAAGATGGCAAACCCATTTCATGTTCAGCTTCAGAGACAAAGTGTTTTCTTCACAGCCCTATGAAGGATCCAAGCAAATTTGGTGTTTTCACTTCCTTTCCTAGCTCATGTTTAGAAAATTGTTTAAATGTTCGATACCCAACTGGCCTGCTAGTATTTACATACACATTTCTTGTGTGTTACCCGTATTAACCATGCTTCTTCAAACCGGTGGAAAGCAGAGCTCCACAGAAAGACATTTCCTCTACATCGGGCCTTTTAGCAGACAACCCATCTTCGACTGTCGTAAAACCTGCAGAGTATCTCCGGTGAACTTCAGGATGGGTTGGACTGTTAATCTAAGTGAATAGCTTTATGAGAGAATAGTTCACCAGCAAAGTGAAGATGATGCGCAGTTCAACTGGGAAATCCAAAAGGGACAAAGCTGGGAAGAAATGATACATGGAAGTCTGTCCCATGTACACTCTGGAGTTCACAGCAGGGAGAAATCTCAGTATATTTGGAATTACCCACTAAGAACTTTTTTCCCTTAGCTGAAGTTTTGAAAAATATTAAAGGAAAAAGAAAAATCAAAAGAAAAGAAGTAGAAAAGTGAAAATTATAGCAGATGGTAGAGGCACCACATACCTTCCTGCTCTTCCCTAACTCCTCTTCTTGCTCTCTAAGGACTGCACAGAACACGCCACAGGGGCTCAGGAGAAAATACCTGTGCTGATAACAGTTTGCTGCCCAGATTACAGCAATATGCTGAAAGCAAGCCTAAGCTTCCCTCAGAGTTTATATACAAAGACTGAAGGAAAATTGGTATTATCCACCAGTAGAAGTAAGCTCACATTTGAGAATCTTTTTCAGCCGCAGAGTTTTGTGAATTGAGCAGCTTGTGTGTTATTCTTATAATTCAGTTTAATATTTCTCAGCAAGGAAAATAAAGGAAGCAGAATGTAGCATTTCAATTCAAACAAACAAATCAAAACAAAGTAACATCCACAAGATGTCTGTGAAACTGTCCCTCCTGGTATGGAGTAAAAAAAGGTTGAAACAACCTGCTAGCAAAGGTTTTCCAATTTTTTTTTTTAAACGTTTTATAAAACAGTTTGCTTGCAACAAAACATATTCGTACCTTGACAATTACTAAACACATTTTCACAGCAATTCAGTTCTTAAGTAATATTGTTCTGGTAGGAATCTTGTATCACAAGTTGCAAATAAACATTTCCGTACAAGATGGTATTGATAGCTCGACTATGACTAGGTAGTGCGACACTCCCAGGGGTTGGATTATTCCCAGCACGTAACTCAACATCTTGGGGGACATTTCCTGAATTTGACCAATGTCATTCCACATACCGATTGCTCAGAACACGCCCAGGTCCTGTTGAAAGGGTTTTCACTATTTGTACACACTGAAAGCTTGGAACTAGCCACTGGGCAGCTCTGATAAATGATCAGCAATGGAGGTTTGTACCTAGAAGTATCTATAGTGAAAGGATTTCCTGGAAAGTCACCTTCTGAAAGCCTTGCCAAATAAACTGGGGACTGAACACAGCCTGACCCCAACCCGCTCACTCACTGTGCAATCCCAAAACACTGGAAAGATCCTCAAAACCCGCTTCTCCGCAGCCTTTCACTGACAGTCTTAGCCTCACTCTTCAATTCTAGTGTCTGACTTGACACAAGCTCAACAGAAGAAAGTTCCCCTTCACCAGCACTCAGGCTGCAGGAGCGTAACTCGCATTTAAGATGCAAAATGCGCTCTCTCATTAGTGCATCTTTCGGGTCTTAAGCCTTTCATAACTGCTGTTATTGTACTATCGATCAGTGCCCAGCACTGTAATATATAGTGATCCTTAGGTTTGAAGAAAGGTATGTGCCAGTCAGGTTTATGAAGCCTATAAAACTTTCACTGTGCTTGTAGCATAACCAAAAAGAAAGAAAAAAGTCATCCATAAATTTAATTATTCCTGGCTTCTGTTCTTGGAGACATCTCTCCAGGGCACAGTCTAAGATTATTGAATATCACTCTGTTTCCTGAATAAAGGTGATACAAATTTTTTTAAATCTCAATGGCAATTAAGAGAACAATTTCCTCCCATACATGAGCCTTTCCTAAACACGGTGCTGTTATTCCCTGACCTCGGCTTGAACAGGCAGATTCAGAGGTAGATGAAATGCCAACGAATTCTGCGGGGCTTCTTCGGCACAGCTGGCTCTCATCACTGTCCACTGCCTCCGTTAAGCCACCGGCAGACGGTGACTGATGACTTAGTTCAGGCATTTCTTGCAACCCTCTTCCTAATAGGGAAACAGATGGTTCCCTTTAACTATAATATTTCTACCCGGCTACCAAACCCACCTCCACCTGACCTGCAGAATCCTGCTATCCCACACTGTACACTGTTCACTTGGAACTTCTTTCTTCCTTTTTAAATGTTACTTTATTCTCAGCGGAAAACAAAGGTAGCAGGATTTGCCACAGCTGCACGCAAGTTAGTCTGTGGGAGACTGTATGTACAGAGTATGTACACTCTGTATGTACAGAGTCCATTTGCTTAAAAAGACCAGTTTGAACTGGACTCCAACAAAACTGATTCTAACTGGTCTAATCTGCTGATTATTTTCAGCTTAAAAAAATTTAAAATTTGAAAAGCTATCATGTTCACTTTGAGCACCCTTAAGTTGAATGTTCCATTTTCTTGTTTTGAAGAAATACTTATTTTTGCAGTGGAGCTATGTTTTTGGCAAAGATTTACAACACCTTTAAAGGAATATTATATTCAGCTGAAAAGTTATTGGTCTGTTTTACATTTCAGCATGAAAAAATGGTGTTCTTTTAGAATCAATCCAACACATTTCCCATCTCCCACCTCCTGTCCCTTATTTTCTGTTAGGCCACTGTCTCAACAGATGAACTACTGAGACAACTACCCAGAGAAGATAATACCAGCTGTAAAAATTCAGTCTAAAGACACAACCAGTTAGAAGATTAGGGATCTTGATTCAAAAAGCAACCCAACAGGCACTATAAGGAACTCATACAGCTTTGGTACATGGATTACAACGGATTTATTTTACCAGCCTTCATGTTTAAAAACAGGGGAAAAAAAAATCACAGGGAAAACATCCATTAAAGTCAGGGATTATGGAAGGAAAGTGGAGTAGGACACCACACATTTGCTGCACTCTGAGGACACAACTGACACGGTCCTGTCCTCACAGGCTGCACTCTTCCTTCCCACTGACCAGACTGCAGAATTCTCCTACCAATTCCACGAGAACCAGAACCTTTCCCCTCATCCCAATACACCAGTTCCAGCACCAAAAACATACAGGTTTCTACTTCAGCAACTCAATAGCAGATGAGGGCATTGAGCAACGAACTGATATACCAGATGTACAGCAATTAACAACTGCAAAATTGCCACTAGCGGCAAAGTTCCGTTTGCTGGCTTTCCAGTGAAACTTAAATCATAGTTCCGAAGAAAAAACAACCTAAAGAAGTTATTCTGGTGCACTCTGAGTCTGTCTATTCCTCACCAGCATTACCAATAGTTTCATCTCATTTCCTTAAAAATAATATTTAAATAACTTGGTGATTAAGTAGAGGAAAATATTAGCACACTGTTGGGGAAATGAGAAGCAGCGGATCCCACACCCAGTAAAGCTTCCTGTCCTTAAACAATCCTAAACCCTATTATACCTAAATCAGGATTCTGATTCTCAGAAACACACTCAGGGGGCAGCTAAATGACCCAGCAGAGCTCATCTGACATCTGGGTACTGTTAAAACAGGTGGCCCCTTTTCTCTCTCTGGGGAAGTCCCTGGGCATTTGCTCCTGCAATGACAAAACCCCCGTACCTGTCTGCTGCCCTTCCAATTGCAGGGAGGCATCTACATTCCCCAGTAAGGGGAAAGACTTCTGACATTCTATTGCATCAAGACTCTCATCATGTGAAATCCTTTTACAACATCAGATTCTGATTATCACACAAGCTCCTCTTCTAAGGTAATTTCAAAGATTAATTGAAATGGAATAAATTTCCTTGACATTTTAAGCCCAGATACTCCATGTGACAGTTTGCCATCACAGCCAGTTCTGCAAAGCACAATTAAGCTTCCTACCAGCAGCTGGCCAAGGTCTCCAGCCTGGCTGGAGTAAATAGGAGTAAAGACTCCTATTTATGATGCTCCACACAGTGAGAGGCTGCAAGAGCAGTACTGCTCTTAGGGAAGCCATGATGTTGCTGTCGTCCTCTCTAAAGAAAAAAGAACAAAAGTGTCTGGGGTGCAGGACCAGCAACAGCAAATTGCACAGCTAGCAGACAACTATGAAGACAGCCAGAAGACTGTGGCAAAAAGGGAACCTTTTATAGCTGGCAAGGTGCACCTGGAAATGTGACACTAGCATGCAGAAGATAAGGGATAATTCCAGAACAGAGGTCTGACAAGATGAGTTTTGCTTTGGCGGGGAAGAGGTACCACCAAGAATGGAGAGGATGCTGACACTTGGGAGGAATGAAGCTGTGACCCTAAGGAGATTCTTCTTTGCTGTTTAGAGTGATATGTGACCTATCCAGTCCTCCTTCACCCCCAAACAACATCTGCCCCAGACAAGGAGACAAAGACAAACACTAAATGTCATGTCATTCCTTTGTGACCTATGTTAACATCTGAGCTTTCCAATCTTCTCTTCCTGCTTATTCTCCAGTGATGATCACCTCGCTCACATTAGTATTTATATTTATCAATCTTAGATTGGTGTCACAATACTGCCAAGTTTGTCTTTGAAGATGGGAGGTAAGGCCCTTTTCCACAACATAAATGCCATAAGGAATTCTCCCTGAGAAGCTCTCTCTATGGTCCAAAGAAAAAAAGATGACCTCACAACAATGCAGGCTGTGTTTGCAAATGTTGATGGGAAAAGGCAGACACAAGCGATACCTATTTTTGGCTTACAGTCTTCCAAGTAATAACTGTTCATGCCAACAATACGAGTACACACTGGTATGACCAACAGCCACCTCCACCACAGGCAGGTTCACAGCAGAGGAGCACACCGTCCAAAACACTGCGACACCACTTCGAAGGTTCACATAAAACAGCCGCACAGTCACACCAGCAGTCCCCAGGAGAGCTAGGTTTTTTCCCCTCATTGAAGGTAATTTCTGCCTTACTTTCAAGATCTTAACAAGACCAAAAGGGTGCACACACAAAGCATCATATAGTATTAAGGCTCAGACCTTCAAAAAAATCTCACCCTTAGTGACAGAAAGCAGATGATATACCTCAATCCTGTACATGTATGTATTTGTATGTTTGAAGGAGTTACTAAAACAACTGTATCACCTTCTAAAAAGTGCTCAAGGTGCAGGAAGAGGGAGAGATGGGGATAGGAATGCTGGGGTTTGTTTCTGTGACTCCACCTTGTTCATCAGAAACATTCAAGCCAGCGCATCTTTCTCTCCCAAGTGAAATCTGTTTCTACAATTTTGCCAAAACTTTTATATATGAGAGTGGCCAGCTGGCTGCTTGGAGAGCCATGTGTCAGTGGTCCTGGCGAATGCTTAATGTGTGATATGGATCTGCGCAAACTGCAAGCACTTGGTTTGCAAACATTCCTGTTTTATGCATTTACAAAGCAGCTAGCAAAAGGAGAGGCTTCTGAAGCAAAGTCATACAACATGGCAGACAGCTCATATATTAAGGCAATTCCTCAATATACAAATATATCACAGTAACTAGTCCCTTCTCCCTGGCATGCTCTGCCCCTATGGGCTGCAGGGAACCCGTTCTGTCTCTCCCTACAAAATACTGTCACCACCTCCTCCGCTGCCATCATCGTTCCTATAAAGGCAGGAATTCAACACCACCAAGGTTTCTCCAACAAGATGAGATATGGGAAATCTCTACATCCTCTCTCCAACGCTGGATAGCTGAATCCCAGGATGGGCAGTGCCACAAGATGTGACCACAGATGAGTCTCCTCCTATAACCCTGCTGACAGCGCCCTGGCTCCTGGGCTGCTGCTAGAGATCTGTCTATCTGATGAAGCTACCATCCACACATTGAGGGGACAGCAAGCCAGCCCACACAACTGCTGGAATCAGAGGGGAAGCAGTAAAGCAGGGCACAGGCATGCTTTGACACAACGTATTTTTGGGCTACATACATCTGACTGTATTATCCCAGAGCAGACGTAAGAAATGCATCAAGTGATGTGGGTTTTACACCCACCAAAAAACCCCAAAAAAGGCAGAAGCTGACTATATTGAAAGAGGTCTGGCTACATTCCCCACGTATATAAAAAGTGCTCATTAAATTTAAGGCAAGCCATCTACTCAGGGTTTTATTAATGCATCATCCCATGTGGTCTGTGGGCCTGCATACAAGAATATATATGGTTTATTGACTAATGTCAGGGAAAATAGACTTCCCAGCCTAGATTAAGTTTATCACAATCTCTGCAATCAGCCCAGCGAGCAAAAGCACAGGTGATAGATGAGCCTGCCACAGTCTCCTGAATGCCAGCAGACACCAACTGACAAGCCACTGGGGGAAGGTAGTTCCAAGCTAAGGCTGCTTGAGTGAACGGAGCCCCCTCCTGACATTTAAGGAATGGGCTTGCCGTTGATCTCCTCCTATAGTTGATAGTCCTGATAGCTCTTGGCCCCAGAAGCAGTCTTGCCAGCCAGACCCCAAACTACAAAGCCCACCACAGAGCAGTATCAATACCACAACTTGTCCCTAGAGACCACAGGACTGCCAGGACAGGCTCTGTACAGCTGTAAACAGCCGCTTTCTGCCCATCACATGTGGGGGCTAAGAGTTCACAACTGGAGATGAATTTGGCAGGTATCTTCACTGGAAGCAGTCATGGAGAGGCTGGAGTGAAATAAAGCTTCTACCTTTCCCCACAAATAGAATCAGTTGATTTCAACATTTCAAATTAAGGTATAACAGCACTTCAGGCCAAAATTACATGGAATTACAAAAGCATAAGAAACTCATAATGCAAAACTGAAGCCAGAAGTCTTAGTTTGTCCCAAACATTGCAGCTCAAATTGAAGCTTCTGAGTCTGTGAACCAGACAGGTGCTCATGTCTTCAATATTTGTAAAATAAGAATTCTGGTGATTCTTCCATTGAAACTCATAGTTGTTTCTAAATCCACCATAAAAATTGAGGCAAATCTACAACATCAGAAACTAACAGTAATTGTAAGGACAGAGATACACAGTTCGTATAAAACTTAACTGTCTAGAGAAGGAAACAGAACACTGTAATCGTCTTCACACCAAAATTAATCTTGATTTAAACAGGAAACCAATATGGGATAGCAAGTAGGATGAAATGCTAGTGTCCTCCGGGTTATCATTAAGTACTTGCTGCAAAGAATCTGTTCTTCCCCAAAATTAAGATCAAGGATTTCTTTTTCTTTCATTACATTGCCTGAAAGCTTCTTAGTAGCACCAGCAGTTTGTAAAGATGAGAAAAAACACATTTAATTGGTAATTGCAGTGGTTTAGGAACTGCTAATAAACACAAGGAAGTCTGGAAGAGGAATACTCCCTCGTTCACAGCCACTAGTGCCACAAAAGTCAAACCCATACGCAGTTGTCAGCCATATAACCAAACGAATTCATCCCAAATCAATTATTATACAGAAAATGCTATTTGTTGACAGTTTAAAAAAAATCCAGCTATAAATGGAAACTTTCAAGGCAAGAGTGTCTAGTGTCAAGACAGGATTTCAGTTTCAAATATCAATGTTTCATTCTTCCTACATTACAGTTGCACAAAATTTTGGCCAGTATCACTACAAAAGTCAACCTGATAAATACATTCAGCACTTAATCCAGCTGTAGTCTTGAAAGGAATTGTAACTCACAGTTTATGAGTTGTATGTATTATGTGACATTCTTTCTCACCAAAGCCAAAAGTAGAAATACACGCAGAAAACCCAAAAGGAGGCTCTTGCAGATTAAAAATGACATTCGGCAATATAGAAGATGGGTCATTAGAACTGTGAGAAGTACAAGAATGGGCACATAATAAAACAGATCAACAGTGGTGACAGAGGCAGTGGGGATTACAGCTGCCTGCTCAGCCTCTGCTACCGCATCTTGTTACTGCTATGTGCCCTATGGAGGGAAAAGAAAAAAAATAGTCTAGATCTGATATGACTGCTTTGCCTGTTTAAGATTCAAAAGCTCCACTGAAAGCTTTCACAGAGCTGAAGGGAGCATGATTTATACAAAGAGCTACAAGCCTTTTACAGTCCATTTTGAGCAGAATGGACATCAGTGCTACCTGTCTTTTCAGAACAGTTATTTCCTCTTTTATTTACATTTGCTCTTCATTATGCTTTTAGAGTAACTTACCAACCTGGCCAAATCAATTCAAACTATTTTGCAAGCATTTCAAGTAATTTCTTAGCATCACCCCGTAGGCGCTTGCTTCTATGCAGTTATAATCATTTTTCTGCAGAGATTTTCTTCATTCAAGCGGCTTTGCCAAGCAACAAGAAACAAAAGAATAACCATATCTAAAAAGAAGTAGGAATCCCAAACCTATATTGAATACGGTCATCAGAAAAAGAGCAGAGGATAAATGTCTCCCCACATGCTTCATGTCTTTGCTGACAGCCCCAAAATAGTGCTGTTCAATGTTTGATAGGTATGTCTCTATATTATAGCTTAAACTTATTAAAAAAAGTCTTTCTTAAAATTCAGCATTTTCAGCTCTTCTTGGAAGTCCAGAAATAACCTGGACAGTTGGTGCTTTTTATCATCTTTCTGTTGGAGGAGCAAATTTAACTACTTTTAATAGAAAAAGAACAAGACCATGTCATTACAGAAAGTGCCTCACACATAAAAGTATTAAAATTTTGCCCTCTTCAGGTATTGGAAAACTGTGATCTGTTTCCTTCTTTTTAGCAGGTAAGTTGGCACTGGACATGAATTAACCTGCCTGTTGAGAGAGGCCTGGCCCCAGACCTGCTGCTCTTCCACCTGACCAAGACACTGAAATACAAAGACAGGGATTTTAATAGCATAAGCCCAGAAAAAAGGGTGCTCGAAGCAAGCTGCAAACCTTGATTCCCACCACTCTTCCAATGGAAACAAAAGATAATTCTTCTTTAATTCCACAAATGTGAGTGCTCAGCTGCCCCATGATAATGTCAAGTCAATATTTTTCTTAAAGGGGGTACTATTTCCTCGACAGCAGCTCCCCTCTCTTTACTACTTTCACATTTATTTTAGACTGACCTAAACCCTTGTAAACTGTTGGCAGCACCCAAACGTCACGCATCACCAGCCTTGTCACTAGGTTTAGGGCTGCCTTAAAATAAAAGCAATCAGAGCACTTCTTAAAATCAAATATCCTCTCCCCATCCTACATGTTGACGTGGTCACTAAATCCCGTTGGGTAATCTCCAGAATCCATCTGTTCCTTTTCATTCTCAGCTTGCGAAGCACCCTATAGCCCCTGATTATTTCTCAGCTTGTCTGGAGAAATACCCTGTCTTCTGGCTTCCTAGACACTTGCTTCATCCCCCCTCTCCCCAGAGGTTTGCTGAAAAAGGCAGCTGCAAAGATTATCCACCCCAACATCATGCCCAGGCTCTCCTCAAATCCGTTGAAGGAAGAGACATTTTCTCTAAAGCAAAAAATGTTTAACAGAGGAGAATGACTGTCCTTCAAAAATTAGTTTCTTCTTCCTGGAAGCAAAATTCAGCTATAGACACCTTTAAGCAAGCACTGCTTAAAGCTTGGTTAAGAGAAGCAGGAATCACAAGTCCTACACCACCACCAAGAAGATGGACTGTGCCAGGGCCACACTGCAGTGAAGCACTGCATCACACAGCGGCACGCGTTAACGGCCTCAGAGGAACTGGGAGCGTTCAGCAAAGGTCACCATCAAACAGCAGATGTAAGCATAAAAACGATGACATTTTCCTAATGACCACAAAGCAGCTAAAATTACAGGAATGCGTATCTTCTCCTTTTTCAGGTCAATACAGCCAGCACGTCTGCGCATTCAACATATGAAACACAGCTGCACAAAATACTCTAAACACTTCTCATTTAACTTGAGGGCTGTTAAAAGTGGTGGAGTAAAAACATACCTCTCTATTACTTGTGTTGTTGCATAAAATCAAAACACAAGAACCGAAGCCACAGAGGACTTGAGATTTAATCATTCTGTTGTATTTTGTTATTGCTTTATTTGTAACTTGAAGCCCTCCCAGGATCACAGCTATCGTACTCTGTATAGATTCCCACCAGCCCTCTACGTGCTCCTGCACCAAAGGCACCAAAACTCTAAACAGCAAACGGTACCTCACAGAAGGCTTTTAGTTTCCTTGCAATTTCAACATTATTGCTGCTCAAGTTTAATTTCAAGATTTATGGGGATGCCAAAGGGTTAACTTTGCTTGAAATTTTCCTATTTATCGTCATTCTCTTAAAATAAGGCAATTACTGCGGGAATTTATGATGCCCAAAGCTGACAATCACTGACTGGCTAACAAATCTTTCCTTCTGTTTTCAAAATAGTTTTGTGTTAATCTCTCAGGTCACTATCAAAGACAGTTTAGCATCTAATTTATCACCTTTTGGGCAGAGATCCATGCTGAAAAATTCACATCCAAACTGTAATTTGGTTCAGTTAATGGTCTTTTCTCAGAGGAACTGGACAATTAAAAACATATGGAAATGGAATAAGCTACTCACTTTTCAACTAAATGTTTGCTCTGTGTCTTGGGAAATAAATTGAGGATGAACAAGCTGAATTCAGTCAATGGATTAAAAGAGAGGAATGAACTACCATTATAAATCATTTGTCCTCCTTTCACAAGCCACATAGCAGTATTTTTTTTTTAAAAACAGAACATCGTGATCAACAATGGAGAAAAACCTTCAAGAAATTGCAGCTTCAAACAGGATTTGTGCTATTAAAAAAAAAAGAAAGAAAAAAGCTCTTTCCACTCTATAAACATTTGATATATTTAGGCACCTGGATACAGTAATCAGAAGCGTCAGGTTAAACAAGAAAAGCATATAGGCAAAAATAGTTCAAAAAGCGTACATCAATGTACACTGGCTTTCATTATAGCGGCAATCAATCACAGATTTTTGGTAGAACTATGACATTCTATTATGTCTGGAAAATATCATGGTGCAGTTGACACCTTTACGAAAATACGGATCTTGGAAATGTATATGGCATTTTAGCAGTGTGTCATTCTCTCTTTTTTTCCCCCCTCCTCGGGAAGTGCCAATGCCTGTGTAACAATTCACAAGTGACACAAGCCTCCGATTACGCGTCCTGCTG
>NW_010415861.1:140440-142269 GCF_000710305.1 Buceros rhinoceros silvestris | reverse complement strand
GAACTTCTCCCCTGGGCTTTGGTGGATGCTGGATGAGGACAGAAGGAGAATATCAATGCCACTGACATTCCTTCACTGGTTATTTACTTTCCTGTGTTCTGTGCTCTGAATGGCTATGTACAGCCATAAGGAAAACACATTTGTAAAATACAGCATGAATTAATTTATTCATTTTGTAGCCCTAAGTGAAGCACAAAAATTAATCCTGGTCTCCTTCCCAGCCTTAGAAACATCTCAAAGTGATAAAGTCTTCCATTATATTCCAAACGTGTTCTGGGTCACACAGCCTTGTCTCTTCTTAAGTAGTACGTGTGCTCTTAGTCACCATCCCCTGTGCTTTGCCAGCTTGATTAGCACTTAAAGCTACTAAGCGTAGCTCTCTCCCCCAGCTGCAGGAGACAGACCCAAGGACCTCCCAAGTGAGGAGCATGTGCTAAAAGTAAAGGCTCTGGGATTACACCTTGTTGCAACTGCACCCTTATAACAAAAAGAAACTGGAAAAATGAATGATGATACCACTCTGGTTTGCTTCTAACACTGTTTTGGCCAAAACAAGGGACTGAAGTGGTGAGTTCCAGAACCAAAATGATTATAGGTCTATACTGAGAGCTGAAAACCAAACCCTTCTGGAGCACAGCTACAGCAGACCGATGTTCTGCAGCGCATGGCAATGGGAACACACCAGCACATGGGCTGCACTGCATTTTTCAATTAAACCCAGAAAACATAGCCCTTAGCAACAACAGACATGGAATAAAAATAATCATAATAAAAAAATCCACACAGGAAGAGAATGGAAGCTACACCCTTGAAATACCTTTTGATGTTAATACACTGCAATGAGTCTTAGTGTAATCTGCCTCATGAAATACGGAAAGTAAATAAAAACCAGGAACACAAACTTATCTTCCCCCACCTTTCAAGAATATCTAATGCCTTCAGTCTTCCTTGCCACTGCATGGGTTTTTTCTTGTAGTCAGTGTGAAAAGGCCCTCAAAATACCCTTTTCAAATCTTCCCTTTAATGAAAAATTGCTAATAACATCAATGGAGATGAGAAACAAAACCCAGGCTGTTGGTTCAGTAAGTCCTCTGCTTACTGTACGTTTCATAAAGACCAAAGGTTTGATGTTCCTTTTCTGTGATGCATTTTCCAATAATCCATGAGTATGAGCTTGAGCACTGACAGGAAGAAGGGTTGTATTTCACAGACACACAGGGGCAGACAGTTTTAGGATCATTTATTTAATTATGCAAATGCTACTCTTGTGACAACAAGAGACAGACTCAAGCTGAAACCATACATTGGATAATAGAGTTCACATCCAACCTAAGATTCACTACCTGCTGCGTCACTCCAGCTATTGCCACATTATTATAGCTTATGCTACTGCGTAGTTAAAGTTGAGATCACATTTCCAATCTAAATCTCTATTTTTAGGACAGTTAAAAGTGTTCGTTATGTATGTTTTCTTTAATTGGCTATTCTATGAGAGACTTCAAATGTACAAATTAAAAACAAAACCCAAGCGCTGCTCTGAAGCTAATCACCGTTGAATAAACAAAGAGGCTTTTTAATCAACATAAACTTCACATCTCTCCTGCATTTTACAGCAATGTATACCCAGAGAACACACAGCATTTCTTCCAGTTCTCTCCGACAGGTGTATTAAAAGCCACCACAGAACACACCTCAGCAGAAGGTTCGTGCATTCCCCAGTATACATACTACGTAACTAGTGCCACATCAGATTCTCTCTGCTCATCACTGTGCTGGCCAAGCAAGCAAGAAGCAGGAGCCAAGTTAATTTTCAAACCAGCATTTCTTCA
>NW_010415861.1:132203-140312 GCF_000710305.1 Buceros rhinoceros silvestris | reverse complement strand
CTTTCCCAGAGCTGTCAGTAGTGACAAAGGCCAAGCAACAGAAATGCTACTCACTCCTCTCAAAGCATTATTCTAATCCAAACACAAGGGTGATATTTTACAAAATAATGGGACAGCATGGGCAGCGGTACCAAACGATGACATCCAACCATATGGGTGAGCCATCCTAACTGAGAACTGCTGCTAGAAGAACCACTTTCCTCTCCCGTGTACCCACCACCGTCTCCATTGCTCTGGCTGCTGGGTAGATCCCACAGGGGCCTGAAACTATATTCCCATATTTTTTTACTAGGCGCATTTTTCCTAAAGAGACTAGAAGGGGATCAGATGAGCATAGTCACCACAGTCCAAGGAGAGGCAGAGGACAGAACTGTGCTTTCCAGGAGTGAATGATACAAGATTGACTTGGCTGAAGAGCACCACAAAACTGTGACTTCTATATTCAAATCTTCCTGCTGCACAAAAAAAAAAAGCAAGCTTTTGCAGGTAAGGGAACACTCCTTTGCAACTGAAGGACCAGAGGACAGGTCCAGCTGAAGGACAGAGGATGAAGACATGTTTCAGCTACGCTTAGGTGTTTAAGGCTTAAAAGCTAAAGCACTTCATTCCGGGTACCACGTATACCAGGAGGCTGGGCAAGAAAAGTAGTGTTACTTCTGCAGCAAAATTAGTTTGCCCATATTAAACACCTATCTCTACCCATAAATCTCAAGCTGCTTACAGTACCCTTGAATCTTGTACTTTAACAGGTAGACTTGGGATCTTTTTAATTAGTGTATTAAAACACTACATTTCAATATGTCACAGTGTATAAGCATCACACAATAAATACATGTGGCTTTTTTTGATAGAAAAATGATTTATTATCGAAAAAGTTTTGATAATATGCAGCTATTGCATGCCAAACACTGTGCATGAAATACCTTCTAGGATAGGAAGATTAACGTGCTTACCATTATTCTGGGGACAATTTCTTTAATGTCACCAGGAACAAGGCAAACGCTTAAATACAAAGCACCACAAAAATCTGTCCCGGTCTACATTTTTCAAGGCTGAGAACATGTTATTATACGCATGTATGTTTAGATACACATATCTAAGGTACATAAAGAAAAACCTTTCAACAAGATGCATGATATACGGAACACAAGTCTGATCTCCCCACAAGAAAAATGCTCTCACTGCCTAACTCCGTTGGCTGTTACGAGCTCCTCATATCCCTGCTCCGCAGGCTCTGCACAGCAGTACTGAACCCAGCACAAGAAGCACCTGACTTCACGAAATCCAGAAGTAAGCAGATCCAAATCTCACCAGAGCTAATGGATCTGGCCCTTATCTTCTCTTGCTAAAGCATCCTGAGTGCCAAGCGACTTATCTAAGCATTAGGAATCAATAATAGTATTATAATGTAATATTCATGTATTACTCTCTTGTCAGTGTTTTAACTTATATACAACACTTGAACACGGGCACTTGCTAATACATTTTTTTCCCCCATCTACCTTATTACACTTTTTCTACTGAATACCAAGAAAAGCATCTGAACGCATTAGCTATGTCATCTGCTGAAATTTGGTGAAGAAAAGAGTTATTTTTAACTGGGAGAGTTCCCCGATCAGTTCATTGCATAGCTCAAAAACTGGCACAAAAGGAACACACATGGCTGGGTACAAGCTGCAGGAGGAGAGATTAAAAACACACTTGTACCCAGTTTGTCACCAATAAACGTCCTAAAGCAGTGAGAAGCTAAAGGTTCAGCACAGACACACATCTAGTTGGGATTCCAAGGGCACCTCTGTATATCAGGCACTGTTGACAACTAGTTCACGTGATTTAAATGCCTAAATCATGCAGGTGGTTTGTGAACTGCCCCCCCGCCTCCACTGCATCTCTTTCAAGCCTGGCCCCTGTTCACAGCAGAGCACATGGCTCTCTGAGTCGGGGATGGGAAAAGCTCAGCCCAGCCCGAGCGAGCAGATAGGCAGAATTTCACCAGCCGTAGTGCTCACATCTTGGCACCAGTTATTTTAATTTGCCTGCTTCAACAAAAAGAAATATGCTTAGGAAGTATTACATATGAACAGACAAAAAGACAAAGCACCTCAGGCCTCTCCCGAGACCATGGGTTTCCCATACATCTTCAGATAAAAACGCTGCTTGCAACCAAGGGCTGAGCAAGAGCTTCCCTTCGTGAGCACCACTCACCATTTCAGTAGCACACATGAGACCTCCAAGACTACGGGGAAGCTGCAGGAAGCGCAGGCGGCTGTATGGCACGCTCATAGCTTAAACACTATTTCATCCCAAGGTTCTAAAATGATAATAGACTTTATTCTAATTGGATTGTCTGCAATGAGCCAATTTAAGTGCTAAATGCTGCGAATTATTCAGCATGACATAGCACTGCAATGATCTGAGCCACTGCAGGGCAGGAGGCTTGTTGAAAGCTACAGTTCCTGAAGCATAATAAGGAGATGCAAGTCTTACTTGGCATGTCTCCATCAACCAAATTCATATTATTTGAACAGCTGCAGCGTGCCCACGAAGCATTATCTAATGCTTTGACCTAGAACTCAACCGCTGTCAGCCAGCGCACCTGATCAGAAGATGATTTTTCTGAACACACCTTTAAAGTCTGTATCACTCTAATTGCTGGCTTTCAAAGAGACTAAGTACCTACAGCATGTACACTACACCGAGCTGTGAAATATTGATCTAACCACAAGTTTTACAATATTTAACTAACTTGAGTCTGTACCTTCGTCGTCAGGGTAAGAATGTCACATTTATTCACAGAGATCTAAGGGACAGGAAGAGACAGATATTTAAAGCTTTAGATTTTATTCTGGGGCAATTACAGCAACATGAATTACAAATGCAAGTTAAGGACTCGTATGTTACTGCTTAGTCTTGCACATAACACATGGTTCAAAAGACAATTATTTTTAGTAATTATGTGCAAAGTGGTTTTCAACATATAGTTTCACTGTAAAACATATTAAAATTCTGTTGTTCAGTAAGGAAGAAAAAGCTATAGGGTTCTTTTGATTTAAAATTTCAGATTATAGCAATGATTCACAAAACGGAAAGAAAAGAAAAAAATAAGTACTTCATTAATTACATTCCTGATTCTAACACAACATTATAATCCTCCTGCACAACCACCACAGGAAGCCATCCAGAATTCTCCTGAGACTTGAGAGTTTTATAGGACTTGAGGTTAGTTGCAATTACAGTCCCGAGCCAGACAACAATGCCGACATCCTTGCACTTGCAAGGTAAGTAAATGAGTTATTTCTGGTTACTGAACTCTGAACCTGCAACGCTGGACCTCCAACCCCACAGAGATGGAGAAAGAACAGCCTCAGAACAGGAGACAGTAGTCTTACATCTTGCCTCTCAGCTGGGTATGCCTCTCCTTTAAAACAATTTAGCAGCACTCATCCTCAGTGCAAATCAACTCCTCAGCTCTGCAAGAACTCTTGGATACAAGTTATCTGTCCCCACTGATATAAAAATGACGGATTTTAATGCCTTCTGTCCAATATCATGGCTACTTGTCATTGTGATGGTACGTAGTTAATTACCAACATCTAATATGAATACATCATCTGATTTACTGAACAGAAATATTTATTAAAAATTTCTGCTCTAACTTGACTTTGCTTCTTGGCTTCTGGATTTATTAGAATTAACTCCAGTAGATGAGCAGTTTACTGTATTTTATTTTCCTACATATTTTCTAATCCACAGAGGCACAGGAACATTAATTCAGGAATTGTCTGCAATTATTTTTTGCTATTCAGCTAGGGGCAGTAAACGCAAACCGAATTGGCTGCAGTTCAATGTCATTGCCTAAGATTTGCTCTATTGTTCCCTTAGATGCAGATGTTAGGGTATATAACGCTAACTCAAAACAGTGACAGTGTCATCCTATGCACTTTCTAATGGGTTCCCAGTAGGTTTGGTTTTTTTTCTTGCTGGAAAATTCATTTCCTTTTCCTAAAAACAATCAGAGAATTACAGAATTAAGACCACTTCTTCCATCACCAAAATTTGAAAAGGAAAGAATGCCTCAGCTTTTCATTTTTCATATATAAAGCTCAGAGTGCACTGCAAAATGAAGACTGCAAGCTTCAAGCACTCACCTTAATCATGAAGGCAGTGAAAATTATAAGATAAATAAGATATTTCACATTGCTATTTAAACAGTGATTCTTTCTCTTGCAAATGCCAATTCCTTTCACGGTGAAAGCACTAGAGAGGCTTGAAAAACCTGTGCGTTAATCAGGATTCCAGCTCAATTCTCCAGGTTCTCAAACCAATCATCAAGAAATTCTCTCACTCTTTGGAAATGCTGAGGGCAATAAAAAACAAGGAGGCAGCCTCTCCGTTTCTGCTGTTTGTTCAAGATCATTGTTTCGTCCTTTAAAAGAAATGCAGATGACACACTGCTACTGCTGGGTTTGGTTTTTTGTTTTTGTTTTTTTTTTTTTTTTTTTTTTTTTTGTGGGTGTGGGGTGGGTGTAGATTATCTGCAGATTGATATTATTGCTGTTTATCACACAAAAGCCTCCTCTCCAAGCAGAAAGCTGTGTGGGACAGTGCAGGGACTGAACAGATATTATAGGTCCTCGCTGATGTAGATGTAACCACAACTGAAAATACCAATTATCTTCCCAAATAAAGTTCCTCTGTAGCTGCCATAGCCCAAAGAGAGACATTACCACATTACCCTGAGGGCAGCCAGCCATCTTTTACTCATTTCTGTTTGCTCATTTTAAATGTTGGGGGAAAATTAAAGGAGAAAATGATGAGATTAAAAAACAGGCTTTCACTGCTTGCCCCTCCCCACAGAAATAAAGATAACAAACAAACAAAATCCATCTATCTTCCCTCTGCTGGGATGCTCCTGACAACAGTTATTACAGCTCCCAGCTGGGAGCTCACTCTTCTCCACCTTCTGAAGACTGTCAGAGCTGCGGGTTCCTACCAGATTAGCAGGAGAAGGAAAAGGCGCTGCCAAAACTGCATACAGCACACTGTACCGACACCCCTTCACACGCTGGCTGAGCACTGCAAGGCAGCTGCAACCAGCCCAAGACACAGCCCCAATGTCAAAAAGAAGCCCATGTAAAGACGAACACACTCAAGAGATAATGAGCTCCCCAGGGAGGAATTGAACATCCCAGCTTAAGAGGTCCGCCAAGAGTAAGTTTTTATTTACACTCGTTTCAAATGTCCACAGTTTTACTGCAGACAGCTATAATCTTGATGTGCTCAGGTGCCAGCTCCCATCCTTCCAAGCCTTTTACTACTGACCTTCAGTGGCTCTTTAATTGCAACTAGCACTCTTGATAAAAGTAAAGTATACATTTTAACGGATCAATCTAGCATTTAAAAATGAAGATGAAAAGCTACGTGTTACAATTGAGAATCATGGCCTGGCTGCCCAGTCCGATCTTCTTGGTAGTTATTTTCCACTGCAATAATGAAAAGAAAGCTAATGCTTTCGATAAAATTTCATTGCTGCTTTTTACTTAAAAAAAAATTAAAAATAATAAAAAATTGGGGTTTGAAAGCAGCTGCAGCCCAAGCAGAAGGAAAGACACCAAGGCTCCCTGCCCCATGTCAGGCTGAGTCCTTCCCTCCAGGGGAGCACCACAGCTGCTCTCCGTGCACAGGAGCCTAAGACAATCGCAATGCACCGCCATGAATTCAGCCATAAGGACCACACACCTCTATACCACGAAAAAATTAATTTGTTACCTTGCACGTCATTAAAAGGTGACATGGCACAGCTCATTTCAGAACTACAGTCCTGAACTCGTTCTGCAGAATTTTGCAGCTCTGAATTATGCAGAAAGGGGCTATAACTGTTCAGTATCTTCCAGCTCTAGCCTAAGCCTGGGGAACACTGTCATAGACCAAGCACAGAACAGGAAGAAGAGCATCCAAGAGGAAATTACCAAATTCAGTAATTATGAAGCTAGATAAAACTCATGCTAACAAGATTAACTTATTACCCTATATGAATAAGCTACCTCTTAAGAGTCTGCTTATTATCAGACTATCAAAGGGGAGTCCATTTTTTGCATGCAACAAATCCTACTCCAACAATCCGTTCCGCAGGTAATAACACAAAGCTGTTGGTTAGAAGCTGCACTATGCCCTTCACACAGTGCACTTCCCTGTACGCTACAAGGGATTTTCAGTTGTTTATTCATTTACAAAGTCTCCAAAAGAAAGACTGTTCACCAGGCATCAGCAAACACATCTAGCAAAGCATGAGCAGTGCTTCAAGTGGGCAATTACTCTGCAGTATGTGCCTGACTTAGCTACGGCAGAACCCAAGACCTGCTGTAGGGAACAGGGCATAAAAGGGAAGAGCATCTAGGCAGCAGCAGGTCAGACAATAATCCACCCAAAGTACATCTCAGGCAGACACACACAAAATGCTAACAAAAGTGAGTGAGGGTGTGAGCTCGGAAAACGTCAGTTGCCAGAGCTTAGAGTCTTTTCAGAGGCCAAGTGTGAAGCAAACAGGTCCTCCTTCACTGCTTGCTAAGGGATGTAAATATAACACCACCGAGCAGACAACTTTACCTGCGCATTTCCTCATGTGTTCATGCCCTGAGTTTGCAAGAAGCCGTTTTGTTACATACTGGTGGGGACCGAATGTGCTAAGGATATCTTTTATCAAGATGATTATGCAGATACTAAGAAAACTCAACCAAGATAAAGAAAAACCGTAACAGCATAGAAAGGGTAGAATAACTGTAAAAGTAATGCTAATAAACAGTGCTTATTGAAAAAATGATAAAGTTACAGAGCTTAGCTAAACATAATTCTAAGAAAAAATCAGATCAATGTGGGATTCCCACATCTTTATGCATCTTGCTTGAGAATCTCCATTACGTTCTGCAATACAGAAGTCATTTGACTGCATGCTCTGCCAGCTTCTGTAATGATTCAGAACTTTACAGATCTATGATGATTTGTTAAATAGGAAAAAGAATGATTACAAATGTTGATTTGTCTTTAAAGCTTCTAGTCTTGATGTTAAGGTTGTGAACAAAAGAATGAAAATTGTCTTTATTGTTTTATGCACCATTCTATGAGAAAATACAAACATCGAAGCGTCTTTGAATCTCACTGTTTTTTAGTATCAATCATAATGACAAAAATCTGTAATCTGAAATTAAAGGGCAATTGTTTTCTCCTTATGTGAAATTTGTGGTTACAGTTTACTACGGAAAAACTAATGCTAAAAGATGACAAACTCTGGAATGTGAATCTGTAATTAAATTTTAATTAAACAGAAGAAAGAAAAATATCTATAAAGTATCAGTTCGCTTTACAGACAAATAATGGGTTTGTTAAAAAACAAAAGTAAACATTTATTTTCTCAGTAATACAACAGCATCAACGCTTAAAAATAACCTCTTGCTGGTACGTAGCTAGAAGCAGCATGAAATTCTGCAGTAAATGTTTCTCCTCACTTAGATGAAAACACCCCCAGATTCCTCCCCTGAAAACATCGTTTTCCAATACTGAAGGAAATCTCTCCAAGAACATTAATACATAAATATTTAAGAGTTAAATGCCACTGGGTCAAAGGGTTAGTGTAATACAATATCACTGTTACACTTTGCGTTATTATCGTTATAGCTATGCTTGGTTTGCATTTTCAGAGCGTATGAAATCAAATCAGTTTGCTCTTATGCTAAGAGCACAGTTCCTGGTGGCTGTTAGCGTGACTTACGGGTCAGGAAGAACCTGAAATTTGGCAAACACGTGTCTTATTTCCAGAGGCTCCTATAACCTATAAATCTGATTGAAGAGAGCGAGAGATGGAATAGCTCAACATATTTTAAAATTAAGCTACTGCTACCTAAGAAAGTCGGAACAGTGAAGTTACTTGAAACAGCTGGATGAAAAAGAGAACAGATTCAAAGCATCAGAACCTGTACAGAACAAGCGCCTCTTACTGACCAGAGAAATGACATCATCTGGCACATTCCCTGATGAGTTTCATTTGCATATTACTTTGTGGATTTAAATGTTGTAGAATTCACAGAACCCTTGCTACAAAAATTTTGAGCATTT